>NW_028328363.1:0-51000 GCF_048544385.1 Mastigoproctus giganteus
CACCTCGACAGACTGTTTGTGAGTGTCCAAATTTCTGACACTTATAACATCTTATTGGGTTTGGAATGTATGGCCGTATGCGACAATGCAAATACCCTGCTTTCACTGACGAAGGTAGGTTTGGTGAGCTGAATGTTAGTATGATGCTCCGAGTTGGAGTGAGCTCGCCATCTTTTTTCATCATGATTCTTTTGGCCTGTGTGACTTTCTGTTCCTGCAATTCCTGTACAATTTCCTCCTCTGAAACATTCATTAGGTCCCATTCTGAAATTACGCCTTTGGATGTGTTTAGTGTGGCATGTGGGGACACCTTGACTTGAATTCCACCAAATGAATTGAGTCTAAGTAGAGACTCAGAGTGTTTAGAGCTTGTGGTCTCTACAAGCAAGTCGCCAGATTTTAGTCGTCTCACCATTTTCGGGGAACCAGCTACATTCTCAAGACATTTTTGAATTAGAAATGGCGATAGATTGCCTAAGGGTTGGTTTGTCAGTGAATGGAGAATCAGAAAACTCGGATGTTCAATTCGATGAGTATCCGTTTTCAGTCTCTTTGGATTGGTAGAGTCGATATCAGGTTGATGCAAATCCGTATTATTCAGATTTGCAGTCTTAATCGGGGGGAAGTTGTCATATTCCATGTTTTGCTCCTTTTGGCCCTGGGGGTTTGCTTTACCTCCCAGGTTTCCGGCCCCGCCACGGGGAGGCAGGAGCAGTGCCACTAGGTGACCAAGCGGCTGAGTTAATTGGTTAGTACTGTTAGAAATAGAAACAGAAAGGTGGCTTCCCTTTCTGGGCCTTTGCCTACTTCTTGTAGTGCGAAAGTGCTGCAGTAATTTATAAATAAAGAAAACGGTAGTTGGAACGAAATATAATTTGTTCAAAGGCTCTTTGGATATAACGCTTTTTGGAACGCACAAAAATCACTTGGTCACGGAACGCTTGGCACCCGGGGCCGGTCGGTTGGCAGTCTGACGGGTATTATATAAGTTTTCCCAACGTGGATCAAAAACGGATGTCCACGTAGGATGGTCTGGCAGGGATTTCAGCTTTAGAGCATAGTTTAAAGACAACTGCTTACGTCGAAGCGATAACGGTGGTTCGTTTGCTTCGACGTATAAACTCTGGACAGGAGATGTGCGATATGCTCCAGTAGCGACACGAAGAGCCTGGTGATGGACAGGATCCAGCCATCGAAGGGCACTGTCTCTGGCTGAAGAATATACCTGGGACCCATAATCAAGTTTGGATCGCACAAGTGCACGGTAAAGCCGAAGAAGCGTACAACGGTCTGCTCCCCAAGATGTAGAGGAGAGCGAGCGGAGAATATTAAGCCCGCGTGTGCACTTTGTGCGAAGTTGACGGATGTGGTGCAGAAAGGTCAGCTTTTGATCAAATACGAGTCCCAAGAATTTTGTGTCCGCTGCTACTGGAATAGCATTTTGTCCGAGCCTTAATTCAGGTTCAGGATGAAGATTACGCTTGCGACAAAAGTGTACGCAAACGGTCTTCTCCGGCGAGAACCTGAAGCCATTTGCAAGTGCCCAGGAGTTGAGGCGATCAATGGATTTTTGCAGTTGTCTTTCAATAACCCTCATGTTGCATGACTGACAAAATATGCTAAAGTCATCAACATAGAGGGCACTGTTTACGGTAGGAGGAAGTTGTCCTGTGATGGAATTTATTTTGATGGCGAAAAGCGTGACACTTAAAACTGATCCCTGTGGTACTCCCTCCTCTTGACTAAAGGAACGAGAGAGTGAGGATCCCACACGAACTTGGAAAGATCGGTTGGCCAAAAAGTTTTTAATAAAAATGGGGAGTCGTCCCCTGAGACCCAGGCTATGCAGATCTTTTAAGATGCCAAATCTCCAAGCTGTGTCATACGCTTTCTCCATGTCAAAAAACACTGACACCAAGTGTTCGCGTTTTAGGAAAGCATCCCGGATGGATGTTTCCAGTCTAATAAGATGGTCCAGAGTGGACCGGTTCCTTCGGAAGCCGCACTGGATATTGGAGAGAAGGTCATTTGATTCTAAATACCATATTAAACGAGAATTGACCATTCTCTCCAGGACTTTGCACAGACAGCTAGTCAGAGCAATAGGACGATAATTGGTGGTGATTTTTGGATCCTTTCCTGGCTTAGGAAAGGCAAGAACGATTGCCTTGCACCAGGAATCCGGAAACTGCCCTTCAATAAAGATTCTGTTATATAGAAGGAGCAGATAATCCATAGATTTTGATGAAAGATGTTTAATCATTTCATAATGGATGCCATCTGGTCCAACAGCACTTGCTTTGGAAAGAGTGAGAGCTCTTTTCAGTTCCTCTCTAGTGAATTCCCCGTTGTAGGGATAGAGGCCCTTGGACTTGAAGTCAAGTGTCTGTTTTTGGATTTTATATTTCAGGACCAGGAACTCTGGGGAATAGGAAGATGTTGCGGAGATGTTAGAGAATGTTTCCCCAAGAGCATTGGCTATTGCAGTTGGATCTGCAATAGTGCATCCATTATAATCTAGGATTGAAGAAGGGTGGGATGTATATTTTCCCTTCATTTTCCGGATTTTATCCCAGACTACCTTGGAGTTGGTAGACTGGTTAATAGATGATGTAAAACGGATCCACGATTCCTTTTGACTCTGACGGCGGGTATAGCGTGCTTTAGCTCGTGCGCGTTTAAAGGCCATAAGGTTTGTCGTGGTAGGATATCGGCGGAATATCCCCCACGCTTTGTTTTGGGCCCTTTTTGCTGTTGTGCATTGGGAATTCCACCAAGGTTTGGGAAATGGTGGAAACCGGGCAGATGTTTTTGGAACTGCATTCGCAGCTGCTTGGACGATAGCTTCTGTGATGTACGTTACTGCTTCATTGATAGGCTCTTGGCTGACGGTACTGAGATCAAAATTTGCCTGATTTTGGAAGGCAAACCAGTCAGCCTGATCAATCTTCCACCGTGGTAACCTGAAAGGAAGACATGGTCTCCCACTGTGTAACAAGGTTATCACAGGGAAGTGATCGCTTCCGTATGGATTCTCCTCCACTTCCCAAGTGAGTGAAGGGAGTAGAGAAGGGGAGCAGATAGAGAGATCAATGGCAGAAAAAGTACGGGTAGGCATGTGGAAGAAGGTGTTTTTTCCAGTATTCAGAAGGGAAAGGTCATTGTCATTGAGCATACGCTCTATGACTCGTCCCCTTCCGTTGATGTTAACACTACCCCACAGGGTGTTATGTCCATTAAAATCCCCAAGAAGTAAGAAAGGGGGAGGCAACTGCGTTACAAGATCATCAAGGTCTTCCTGGGAGATGTCAGACCCAGGTGGCAAATAAATAGAGCAGACCGTTAGTAGGAATCCCACTGCAAGGCGAATTGCAACAGCCTCTATGCTGGTTGTAATTAGCAAGGGCTGAACTGCGGTCTGATTATTCACAAGGATAGCCACTCCTCCATGGGCAGGACCATCCGCAATTCTATCCTTACGAAAGATTGTGATGTTATGCATGGTGGGATCATCATTTGCCTTTAAATAAGTCTCCTGCAAGCAAAAGCAAACTGGCTCGTGCTTTTGCAGGAGGGCCTTGATATCATCTGTATTTCGCCGGAATCCACGACAATTCCATTGTAGGAATTTAGCCATTATTTTGGCTTGGTGGGTCCATCAGGCGGCTTCCGAGGTGCTGAGGGCTTACTTTTATCAGTCTTGGATTTGTCTTTTTTGGGGAAGAATGGACGCTGTCCCGTGTCCATTTCCTCCTCCGCAAAGAGTTCCAAGACTGATTCATCCTGTACCTCCTTGTTCTCTACATCCATTCTTTCTGTTGTTACTTGAGGCTCTTTACCACTTGGTTTTGGTAGTGGTGGAGCACTAGGAGGTACGGATATAGGAGTGGCAACTGACTGTGTTTTTTTGGTGGGCTTTTGAGAACTCAATAAATAGCGTGCAATCGGGGTGAATGACTCTCTTGGTGGTATAGTCATCTCAGTTTGTGTCCCGATAGTGCTCTTAGCAGAAACCTTCTGGGCATATGAAGGTTTCCCGCTATTTACTGGTTGGATACGTTTTCTGGCCTCTGGGTAGGAAATATTCAGCTCTGTTTTCAATTTTTGGATTTCTTTTTCGTCCTTCCACCGCTGGCATGCTCTTGAGTAGGCGGGGTGCTCACCTTGGCAGTTGACACAGGTGGGTTTTGGAGCTGTACATTCCTTGCTCTCGTGGTCTTTCACACCACATCGAGCACAGGCAGGGTTACCACGACAAGATGTTTGTGAGTGGCCATATTTTTGGCATCTAAAACACCGCAGTGGGTTTGGGATATAAATCCTCACTGGGCAGTTTAGATAGCCTGCTTTGATGGAACTTGGAGGCCGTGGGGTGTTAAACGTTAGGATGAGAACTCGGGTAGGGACGAGATTCCCATCCTTTCTCATTGATATTCTTTTGACAGCTGTCACTCCTTGTTCTTTTAATTCAGAGCAGATCTCTTCTTCAGAAACATGAAGAAGGTCCCACTCTGATATGACACCACGTGAAGAATTTAAAGTTTTGTGAGGGGTTACGACGATAGGTATTCCCCCTATGGATGTAGACTTTATGATTTTTTCCGCTTGCTTGGTGGTAGAAGCTTCGACCAAAAGGTCGCCAGAACGCAGTCTCTTTACAGTTTTAGGTGAACCTGCCAACCCTTCTAATCCTTTCTGGATAAAGAAGGGTGACATCTTCCCAATGGACTGCTCTCCGGTGGAATGGAGAATGAGGAAAAGCGGTGTCACTGATGATGGTGTATCCTCAGTCCTGGCTCTTTTTGCAGAGGTGTTTTCTGCGTCATCATTTCGATTAGGTAGGGGCCTTGTTGGGGCCCCAGAAGAAAGATTTAAATTACTCATATGAGTAAAGAGAAAATGTCTGATGCCTAAGTACCTCACCCACCACGGAGCCCTACGAGGGGACGCCCACTCGTGAACTAGCAGGTACTGCGTACACGAATGGGACGCCGAGTTCGCTTAGAGCACCATACCCACGTTACCAATAAGTCTTTATCCCGTCCCAGGACCATAGGGAGGGAGACTTATTGGAACGCAGTTGACCCTAGCAGTATAATACCACCCGCCGATTGATCCCAGTCGAGCCGGTCCGGGACCACCCGTCTCGTCGAAGCAGGGGCCAAAGTGGTGTATTGAAGCTGGGCCCCTCAACCACCAGGATCCCCCTTTCCGCTTCCACGGGTCGCGGCGCACGGCTGCACACGCCGGATTTCAAAGATGTAACCCTGAAACCAAGGTATGGGCGTTAGATCCCAGTGATGCTAATCTGGAAACCCAGCAGCGTCACTGGGAGGTCCCCTCACCACGTACAGGTGCCCACGTTGAGGGGTCACATAAGAGGAACAGGCAGAAATGTTATAAAACGATTCGGCTAAAGCATTTGCAATGTCAGTAGGAGAGGATAAGTCCTGCCCATTGCATTGTATTATCGGAGATTGCTGCGGTAGAAATTTCCCATTGAGAGCTTGAATTTTTTTCCAGATGATTCGAGTGTCAGTATTTTTGTTAATAGCTGAGGCAAATTTAATCCAGGAGTCACGTTTTGCTGTCTTCCTAATTTGTCTTGCTTTGGCTCTGAGTTTTTTGTACATAATTAGGTTGGCAGTAGTTGGAAATTTGCAAAACTGGTTCCAGGCACGGTTTTTTTCTCGTTTCACTTTGGAGCATTCTTCATTCCACCATGGATTTTGGTGTACCCGCTTGCTCTGGTTGGATTTTGGAATGGAAATTTCTGCTGCAGATAATATATGACTTGTAATGTGGTCAGTTACAACATCAATATGATTTTGTTGTACATATAGTTTGTCAAGTAAAACACAAGTTGAATAGTTTTTCCAGTCTGCTTTATGAAAGTTCCAAGAAGTACTGCCTTTAGGACATGATACCGTCTGTGTTTGAATTGTATTGATGATAGGAAAATGGTCACTGTGGAATGGATCATTTAGCACTGACCATTCCATGCTTGGAAAAAGAGATGCTGAACATATTGACAAGTCTATGGCTGATGTACTACCTGTAGGTAGTTGGATGTGAGTTGGAGAGCCAGAATTTAACAGAGTCAGGTTATGGTTATCCAGGAACATTTCTATTAATTGGCCTCTCCTATCCATGATGGGAGATCCCCACAATGGATGGTGACCGTTGAAATCGCCGAGCAAACAGACTGGAGGTGGCAATTGCGTGATAAGGTTGTCAAGTTCAGTCTGCGAGCAAGGATAATTTGGTGGGATATAAATGGATGCAAGGGTTAATGATATTCCCATTGCTATCCGAACTGCTACAACTTCTAAAGAGGTTTGTAGTTGGAGATGTCTTGACGGTATGTTAGTTCTGATAAGAATAGCCACCCCACCACGAGCAGGAGTGTCAGAATCCCTGTCTCGTCTAAACATAGAATAATTTTTAATTTTCAGAGAAACTTGTGGTGATAAAAAGGTTTCCTGTAAACATACACCTATTGCTTTAGTTTGTATTAGTAAATCATTCAAGTCATCTATATTACTGCGTAATCCTCTACAGTTCCATTGAAGGAATTTATTCATTTGCTGGATTTATTGGAGGAAGATTGATCTGACTGTTTTTTCTGGGAAGGTTTCTGTCTGCTTAGTTTCGATTTTTCATTTCTGGGAAATGTTGGGCGTCCTGTGTCCATGGTATCATTCGCATGTAACTCAAGTACTGTCTCTTCATCCTCTGACTGAACCTCCATTTCCATGTTGCTAATCCTTGGTTTCGATTTCTTCTGGTTTTCAATAGTAGCTGATTTCGTTGTTTCTGGCAAGGTTGAGATAGCATCAGTTGGGATGCTGATTGGGGTGTTGCTGGTTTCACTGACTGTAGTTTTCTTATTATAAGTTAGCGCAGTTTTGGCCCAGGTGGCAAAGGAAATATTCGGTTCGATGGAGACATCTGTTTGGGTTGCAGCTGAGTGGCTATTTTTTGTGACCGATGCATATGATCGGCTAGGCATGGTTAGCATTATTTGCTTTCTTGCTTCAGGGTATGTGACTTTATGTTCCACTTTATACTTTTGGATTTTTTTCCCTGTTTTCCAAAGGTCACACGCTTTAGAAAATGCAGGATGGCTTCCTTTACAGTTTGGGCAAGTGGGAGTGGAAGCTGTACAGTCTCCTTGGGAATGCTCCTTGGAGCCGCAAATAGGGCACACAGCATCGCCTCGGCATGCTGTCTGAGAATGGCCGTACTTCTGGCACTTAAAGCAGCGAATGGGATTCGGGATGTAGGGTCGAATCTTGCAGTTTAAGTAACCTGCTTTTACAGAAGATGGGCGATTCGGAGTACTGAATGTCAAAATAATGGACCTGGTTGGTAATAGGTTGCCATCTTTTTTCGTCATAATTCTCCGTGCATGAGTCACTTTTTGTTCGCTAAGCTCTTGAATGATTTCTTCCTCAGACACATTTAGTAAGTCCCATTCACTGATAACTCCTTTAGAGGTATTCAGAGTGTTATGGGCTGTTACTGACACAGGAATATTGTTAAAAGTTGTTAATTTTAACAATTTTTCTGAGTGATTTGGCTTAGAAGCTTCAATTAGAAGGTCTCCGGATTGGAGACGTTTAACCATTTTAGGAGATCCAACAACCGATTCTAAACATTTCTGTATTAGGAAAGGCGATAGCTTGCCAATAGGTTGTGTGGATAGGGAATGCATTATCAGAAATGCTGGCATGTCTGTTTGTTTTTCTGTCCGTAGTCTCTTCGGACGATTCAAGTCATGCTCTGAATCAGAGTTGACGGGTCTGGAGCCCGCGGGCTCTAGCGATGGATATGCATCGCAATCCATCGCTGCTCCTTTTAGCCCCGGAAGAGGGAATTCCTTCTCCCAGGTTACCGACCCCGCCACGTGGAGGCAGGAGCGGTGCCAACCAGTGACCAAGCGATCAGCAGAAGAGGAGAGCAGTACGTTGCTAGCGATAGCAGTAACGTTGCAAGCGGGATTAGCAGTAACGTTGCTAGCGGTGAAGCAGTGACGTTGCTCAGCGAGGGAAGCAGTGACGTTGCTCAGCGAGGGAAGCAGTAACGTTGCGAGCGGTCAGCAGTAACGTTGCGAGCGGTGGAGGGATTATTAAAGCACTAGTACTCGCCCTAGGAAAAATCGCTAGAAAATCGCACTAGAAAGATCGCTTGGGAACTATCGCTTGGCACTCGGGGCCTACACTGCGGAGGATCATTTCCTGTAAGAAGAAAAATATGGGTGAGCTGACTGTGCCCGATCCGGGTTCTAGCCAGGATGACTTCTTCCTTTCTGTTTACAGAAAAACTGGAAACCCATAACTGTGGTTCAGGTTTTATTTCACGCAGCTTGTTATTCAGTTGAGATTGCCATAGAAGTGTCCATTGTTCTTTACATGTATTTCTTATATGGGATCTGTAGTCCATATATGGAACATAGTAACCTGGCGATGCTATGTTGGATGAATGTTTGGCTGCATAGTCTGCTTTTTCATTCCCTGATATCCCAGTGTGACCTGGGATCCAGCAAAAGATGACAACTTGTTGGTGATCATGGATATGCATTAGTTGAGATTTTATAGATTTTATTAAGGGATGCGTTGTTGAGGAGGAATTTTGCAAGGCCAAGATTGAACTCTGTGAGTCACTATATATTACACTTTTTTGGATGGACAGCTGGAGAATGTTTTCTAAGGCAAGCTTGATAGCATATAATTCAGCTGTATAACTGCTGCATTCGGTGGGAAGTGAAACAGAGATAGTGTTAAAGGGAAAGACAGCTGCAGCACCGACTTTACTATCAGACTTTGATCCATCAGTGTATACATGCGTAAAATTTTGGTAATTTTGTGTGTGAGTGGCATGCAGTTGCTGTATATTGATATTTGCAAGCGAATGTTTTCCCCAGTTTAAGAAATAGCTGTCACAGGATGCTTTAATAAAGGACCAGGGAGGATCTGAACTGTTCAGATCATGGAGGATTTTGTTCAGATGTATATTCCAATTTTGTGATAATTCCTGTAATCTGATGCCAGCAGGGCGAACTGCTCTAGGTTTATTTCTGTAGTACATTGGGAACTGTGGATTATTAAGTATTGGCCAATTGGGGTGAGAAGGCAGACTTTGAATTTTGGCTGCATAGTTCAGAAGTAACATCTTTCTCCTGAGGCTGAGCGGAGGTTCATGGGCTTCGATATAAAGACTTTGCACTGGCGATGTTCTATAAGCGCCTACAGCAATTCTGAGGGCAGAATGTTGAATAGGGGCAAGACGTGCTAGCACGCTTTCCCTAGCGGAATCATACACCGGGGCGCCATAATCAAGGCGAGATCTGATCAGGGCTCTGTACAAGTGAAGTAAGGTGTACCGATCTGCACCCCATGATGTAGAAGAGATAATTCTTAATAAATTCATTTTTTTCTGGCAAGCAGTCCTTAGATGTGTGATATATTCTAGGAAGTTCAGTTTATTATCAAAAATTAAACCAAGGAGACGAATGCTATTCACCACTGTGATGGGATGATTTGTTAGTTGTATCTCTGGATCTGGATGCATCTTTCGTTTATTACAAAAGTGAATGACTCTAGATTTCTGATAGGATAGTCGGTAACCATTGTGTATCATCCATAATTCAATGTTATTTATAGATGTTTGCAGCTGCCTTTCGATAAAGCTCATGTTTTGCGAGCTGCAAGAGACAGTCAAATCATCAGCATAGAGGTAAGAGTTTACAGCTTTTGGAATATTTTTTGTCATCTGATTTATTCTAATTGCAAATAAGGTTGCACTGAGTACAGAGCCCTGCGGGACTCCTTCTTCTTGTATGTATGTTTGGGAAAGTACTTGCCGATAGCGAACTTGAAAGGTCCTGTGTTGTAGGAAATTCTGTATGAAGTACGGTAAGTGTCCTCTCAGGTCCAGGGAATGAAGATCTTTCAGAATACCAAACCGCCAAGTGGTGTCAAAGGCCTTCTCTATGTCGAGACATACCATTACTAGATGTTTGTTTTGGATAAACGCATTCCTGATGTCTGTTTCTGCTTTGATCATGAGATCTAGAGATGATCGGTGTTTTCGGAAACCAAATTGATTGTCAGAGATAATATTTTGGGAATCAAGATACCACGTTAGTCGACGGTGTATCATTTTTTCTATGGTTTTACTTAGGCAGCTTGTGAGCGAAATGGGTCTGTAATTGTTCGGAATAGAATGATCTTTCCCTGGTTTGGGTATCGCCAGTACAAAAGCATGACGCCAGAAGCTGGGGAAGGAATGCTCCATAAATATACGATTGTAGAAGGTCAGTAGCGAAGATAATGATTTATTGTCTAGATGTTGTAACATTATGTAGTATATTCCATCCGGGCCAGCAGCACTGTTCTTAGCGGTGGATAAAGCTTCTTGGAGTTCTACCAAAGTGGGTTGGGTTTGGGTTTTTTCGGTTTTATTGGCGCATCAGCTACTAAGGCTATAATGCGCCAAGACCAGGTCATTTATAAACGAAAATTTTTAAACTTTCAGTGACCTAATTAGTTAGGTCACTATGTCAAAATGTATAACAAATATATAAAAGAAAAATGTAAAAAGTTTATATATGAGTAAAAATATTTATTAATTTTAAAAAGATAAAAACAGCAGACACGTTGTCATTGTCAGATAAAATCTGACTGAGTGTATAAGGCTCAGTCAGATGGTTAAAAGTGGTAGGACGGATATTGCTAAAATCTGAACATTCGACTAAAATGTGTCTGATTGATAAAACTGTGCCACAAGTCTCACACATAGGAGGGTCATCCGCCCTCAGCAAAAAAGAATGTGTCAAATGACAATGTCCTATGCGGGTCCGGGCAAGAACAACTTCCTCCTTACGATTCCTGCGCAGACTAGACTGCCACGGTTCAATTACAGGCTTTATTTGATATAATTTATTCGCAGTCTGTCTATTCCACGAGTCCTGCCATTGGGAATGTAACTTTTGATGTACTATTTGCCTGTAGTCTGTATAGGGGACTAACAGGCAGCGGTTATTATGGGGAATTGCTGATTTGGCTGCGGCGTCAGCCAAATCATTTCCCCTAATCCCAATATGACTGGGAATCCAGCAGAAGCGGATGTCATATTCGCGTTCATGGAGAACGTGAATCTTCTGCTGAATGCTAGACAGAACTGGATGAGGATTATATCTCACAGATATTAGAGCCTGTAACATGCTAAGAGAGTCAGAATATAAAATGAACCGTTGGTATTGGTATTTACTAATATGATCCAAGGCTAACTCTACAGCGTGCAGCTCTGCAGTAAATATGCCGCATTCAGAGGGAATCTGCTCTGATATAGTGCTGTCTGTAAAGACAGCAGCAGATCCCACATATGATTCCGACTTCGAACCGTCTGTGTAGACAGGCACGAAGTCAGAATATTCAGTTCGGTGTGCTGAATGAAGCTGCAGGTAGACACATGATGGAGTGTCCGACTTTCCCCAGTTTCTAAGCGACAAGTCGCATGCCGGGACACGAGCATGCCAGGGTGGAAAGGGTTGCTTTGATGTTCGGGCAACCTTGTCTACCTTGATATCAAGTTCTTTGAGTAGCTCTTGGATTGATTGATTGATTGAGTTTTATTGGCGCATCAGCAACTAAGGCTATAATGCGCCAAAAACTTGTTATAAAAGGTAAAATTTTCGGTGACCTAAAGAATTAGGTCACTAAGTCCGGGTAAAAAAGCAAGTATAAGTTGTAAAAGACAAATATCAGTAAATAACAATAAGATTTTTTTTTTTTTTTTTTTTTTTAAATATTGATAAAAAGGTTTACTGATTTTAGAAAATTAAAAATAGCAGACACATGGTCATTGTCAGATAAAATCTGACTGAGTGTATGGGGCTCGGTCAGATGGTTAAAAGCGGTAAAACGAGCATTTCTAAAACTGGTACAATCACATAAAATATGTTCAATGGATAAAATGGTGTCACATTGCTCGCACATAGGACAGTCATCTGCCCTCAGCAGAAAAGAATGTGTAAGATGACTGTGTCCTATGCGGAGACGAGCTAGAACAACTTCCTCCTTACGATTCTTGCGCAGACTAGACTGCCACGGTTCAATTACAGGCTTTATACGATATAATTTATTCGCAGTCTGTCTATTCCACGAATCCTGCCATTGGGAATGTATTTTCTCGTGTATTATTTGCCTGTAGTCTGTATAGGGGACTAACAGGCAGCGGTTTTTATTCGGGATTGCTGATTTGGCTGCGGCGTCAGCCAAATCATTTCCCCTAATCCCAATGTGGCTGGGAATCCAGCAGAAGCGGATGTCATATTCGCGTTCATGGAGAACGTGAATCTTCTGCTGAATGCTAGACAGAACTGGATGAGGATTATACCTCACAGATATTAAAGCCTGTAACATGCTAAGAGAGTCAGAATATAAAATGAACCGTTGGTATTGGTATTTACTAATATGATCCAAGGCTAACTCTACAGCGTGCAGCTCTGCAGTAAATATGCTGCATTCAGAGGGAATCTGCTCTGATATAGTGCTGTCTGTGAAGACAGCAGCAGATCCCACATATGATTCTGACTTCGAACCGTCTGTGTAGACTGGCGCGAAGTCAGAATATTCAATTCGGTGTGCTGAATGAAGCTGCAGGTAGACAGATGATGGAGTGTCCGACTTTCCCCAGTTTCTAAGCGACAAGTCGCATGCCGGGACACGAGCATGCCAGGGTGGAAAGGGTTGCTTTGATGTTTGGGCAACCTTGTCTACCTTCATATTAAGTTCTTTGAGTAGATCTTGGAAACGAATACCAAAAGGACGATTGGCAGTCTTTCGAGTATTGTATAAATTTTCCCATCGTGGCTCAAAAACGAATGGCCACGTAGGATGGTCTGGCAGGGATTTCAGTTTTAAGGCGTACTTTAGAGACAACTGCTTACGTCGAAGTGATAACGGTGGTTCATTTGCTTCGACGTATAAGCTCTGGACAGGAGATGTTCGAAATGCTCCAGTAGCGATGCGTATAGCCTGATGATGGACGGGGTCCAGCCACCGCAGGACACTGTCTCGGGCTGAGGAATATACCTGGGACCCATAATCTAGTTTGGATCGCACAAGTGCACGGTAGAGCCGAAGAATGGTACATCGGTCTGCTCCCCAAGATGTAGAGGAGAGCGAGCGGAGAATATTAAGTCCACGTGTGCACTTTGTGCGGAGTTGACGAATATGATCCAAAAAAGTTAGTTTTTTATCGAAAATGAGTCCCAAGAATTTTGTGTTTCCTGCTACTGGGATAGCATTTTGTCCGAGCCTTAATTCGGGTTCAGGATGAAGATTACGCTTGCGACAAAAGTGTACGCAAACGGTCTTCTCCGGCGAGAACCTGAAGCCATTTTTAAGTGCCCAGGAATTCAGACTATCAATGGCTTTCTGCAGTTGTCTTTCAATAACCCTCATGTTGCACGACTGGCAAAAAATGCTAAAGTCATCAACATAGAGGGCACTGTTTACAGTTGGAGGAAGTTGTTCTGTGATGGAATTTATTTTTATGGCAAAAAGCGTGACACTTAGTACTGATCCTTGTGGCACTCCCTCGTCTTGGCTAAAGGAGCGAGAGAGTGAGGATCCCACACGAACTTGGAACGATCGATTGGCCAAAAAGTTTTGAATAAAAACGGGCAGATGCCCTCTTAGGCCTAGGCTATGTAAGTCTTTTAAAATGCCAAATCTCCAAGTTGTGTCATACGCTTTCTCCATGTCAAAGAACACCGACACCAAGTGTTCCCGTTTTAGGAAAGCATCCCGGATGGATGCTTCCATTCTAATAAGATGGTCCAAAGTGGACCGGTTTCTTCGGAAGCCGCACTGGATGTTGGAGAGAAGGTCATTTGTTTCTAGATACCAAATTAAACGAGAATTAACCATTCTCTCCAGGATTTTGCACAGACAGCTAGTCAGAGCAATAGGACGATAATTGGTGGTGACTTTTGGATCCTTTCCTGGCTTAGGAAAGGCAAGAACGATTGCCTTTCGCCAGGAGTCCGGAAACTGCCCTTCAGTAAAGATTCTGTTATACAGAAGGAGCAGACAATCCATAGATTTTGATGAAAGATGTTTAATCATTTCATAATGGATGCCATCTGGTCCAACGGCACTTGCTTTGGAAAGAGCGAGGGCCCTTTTCAGTTCCTGAATAGTGAAATCCCCGTTGTAGGGATAAATGCTCTTAGATTTAAAGTTAAGTGCCTGTTTTTCGATTTTATATTTCAGGACCAGAAACTCTGGGGAATACGAAGATGTTGCAGAGATGTTAAAGAATGTTTCCCCAAGAGCATTGGCTATTGCAGTTGGATCTGCAATAGCGCATCCATTATAATCTAGGATTGAAGAAGGGTGGGATGTATATTTTCCCTTCATTTTCCGGATTTTATCCCAGACTACCTTAGAGTTGGTAGACTGGTTAATAGATGATGTAAAACGGATCCACGATTCCTTTTGACTCTGACGACGGATGTAGCGTGCTTTGGCTCGTGCACGTTTGAAGGCTATAAGGTTGTACGTGGTAGGATATCGGCGAAATATCCCCCACGCTTTGTTTTGAGCCTTTTTTGCTGCTGTGCATTGGGAATTCCACCAAGGTTTGGGAAATGGTGGAAACCGGGCTGATGTTTTTGGGACAGCGTTAGCAGCTGCTTGGACGATGATTTCTGTGGTGTACTTTACTGCGTCATTGATCGGCTCTTGACTGACTGTGCTAAGATCGAAATTTGCCTGTTGTTGGAAGGCAGTCCAGTCAGCCTGATCAATCTTCCACCGCGGTAGCCTGAAGGGAAGACATGGTCTCCCACTGTGTAGCAAGGTTATCACGGGGAAGTGATCACTACCGTATGGATTCTCCTCCACTTCCCAGGTGAGTGAAGGGAGTAGAGAAGGGGAGCAGATAGAAAGATCAATGGCAGAAAAAGTACGGGTAGGCATGTGGAAAAAGGTGTTTGTTCCAGTATTTAGAAGGGAAAGGTCATTGTCATTGAGCATATGCTCTATGACTCGTCCCCTTCCATTGATGTTAGCACTACCCCACAGGGTGTTATGTCCATTAAAATCCCCAAGAAGTAAGAAAGGGGGAGGCAGCTGCGTTAGAAGATCATCAAGGTCTGCCTGGGAGATGTCAGTCCCAGGTGGCAAATAAATAGAGCATACAGTTAATAAGAATCCCACTGAAAGGCGAATTGCAACAGCCTCTATGCTGGTTGTAATTAGCAAGGGCTGCACTGGGGTCTGGTTACCCACCAGGATAGCCACTCCCCCATGTACAGAGCCGTCCGCAATTCTATCCTTTCGAAAAACTGTGATGTTGTGCATGGTGGGATCATCATTTGCCTTTAGATATGTCTCCTGTAAGCAAAAGCAAACTGGCTTGTGCTTTTGCAGGAGGGCCTTGATGTCATCTATATTTCGCCGGAATCCACGACAATTCCATTGTAGGAATTTAGCCATTATTTTGGCTTGGTGGGTCCATCAGGCGGCTTCCGAGGTGCTGAGGGCTTACTTTTGTCAGTCTTGGATTTATCTTTTTTGGGGAAGAATGGGCGCTGTCCCGTGTCCATTTCCTCCTCCGCAAAGAGTTCCAAGACTGATTCTTCGGGTACCTCCTTCTGTTCGACCTCCATGTTTTCTTGGGAAGTAGGAGGTACTTCACCTTTCTTATTTTTTTCTTTGGTGATTGCCTTTGTTACTTGAGGAGCATTAGGAGGTACCGATACAGGAGTGGCAGTTGATTGGTCCTTCTGTGCAGGTTTTTGCGGACTTAACAGATAACGCGCGATGGGAGTGAAAGACTCCTTTGGAGGGATGGACATGTCCGTCTGTGTTCCGATGGAACACCTCCCTGCTACCTTCTGGGCGTAGGTAGGCTTGTTGATGTTGAGCGGTTTCACCGCTTTCCTTGCCTCCTGGTACGATATGTTTAGCTCTGCCTTCAGCCGTTGTATTTCTTTTTCTTCTTTCCACCTCTGGCATGCTCTTGAGTAGGCCGGGTGTTCTCCCTCACAGTTAATACAGGTGGGTTTTGGGGCTGAACATGCTGTTGTTTCATGGTCCTTTGCACCGCATCGAGCGCATGGAAGGACTCCACGGCAGGCCATTTGAGAATGTCCATACTTCTGGCATTTGAAACACCGTAAAGGGTTCGGAATGTATGGACGCACTGAACAGTTGATGTATCCAGCTTTAATCTCATCAGGAGGTTTAGGAGTGTTAAAAGTCAGGATAACGCTCCTGGTTTTAACAATTTTTCCATCCCTTCGCGCAGTGATTCTCTTGACGGCAATGACTCCCTGCGGTTTTAATTCGGAGCAGATTTCCTCCTCGTATACGTCGAGAAGGTCCCACTCCGAAATGACACCTCTCGATGAATTGAGTGTTCTGTGTGGTGTCACTGTTATAGGGATTCCTCCAATTGATGTTGTTCGGAGGAGATGTTCAGATTGCCTGTCATTTTTAGTTTCAATTAAAAGGTCTCCAGAACGGAGCCCCTTAACTGATTTGGGAGAACCTGCTAACCCATCTAACCCTTTCTGTATGAAGAAGGGTGACATTTTTCCAATCGGTTTTTCAGTGGTGGAATGCATGATTAGAAATCTTGGGACCGGCCCTGATGATGGTGTTTCAGTTCGCTGTCTCTTTGTTGCAATAGTATTATCTGCCTCTCCGTCTATGTTTTCAGATAGGGACCGGGTTGGGGCCCCTGAAGAAGTAAGTTTATCAGGATTCATGAGTTTTTTTAAGTGGTTCAGTGCCCGGGCTCCCCACCCACCACGGAGCCCAAAGGGACGCCCACTACCCGGCATGCAATAAATGCGCTCGGGAGTGGGACGCCAGGGCTACCCAGACACCATACCCGCACCGCCGCCAGCCTGAATCCTGTCCCTCGGACCATGAGGGTAGGGGCATGGCTTTGACACGGTTGACCCTCGCAGGCGAACCTACTAGCCGATTGATCCTAGCCGGGCCTTCCAGGACCACCCGTCTTGTCGAAGCAGGGGCCAAAGTGGTGTATTGGAGCTGGGCCCCTCAACCACCAGGATCCCCCTTTCCGAATTTCCACGGGTCGCAGCGCACGGCAAACACGCCGGATTCCATTGATGTAAGCCCGGAACCTAGGCTGTGGGCGTTGGATCCCAGTGATGCTAGTCTGGAAGCCCAGCAGCGTCACTGGGAGGTCCCCTCACCACGTACAGGTGCCCACGTCGAGGGGAGTAGCTCTTGGACACGAATACCAAAAGGACGATTGGCAGTCTTTCGAGTATTGTATAAATTTTCCCATCGTGGCTCAAAAACGAATGGCCACGTAGGATGGTCTGGCAGGGATTTCAGTTTTAAGGCTTATTTTAGAGACAACTGCTTACGTCGAAGTGATAACGGTGGTTCGTTTGCTTCGGCGTATAAGCTCTGGACAGGAGATGTTCGAAATGCTCCAGTAGCGATGCGTATAGCCTGATGATGGACGGGGTCCAGCCACCGCAGGACACTGTCTCGGGCTGAGGAATATACCTGGGACCCATAATCTAGTTTGGATCGCACCAGTGCACGGTAAAGCCGAAGAATGGTACATCGGTCTGCTCCCCAAGATGTAGAGGAGAGCGAGCGGAGAATGTTAAGTCCACGTGTGCACTTGGTGCGGAGTTGACGAATGTGATCCAAAAAAGTTAGTTTTTTATCGAATATGAGTCCCAAGAATTTTGTGTTTGCTGCTACTGGAATAGCATTTTGTCCGAGCCTTAATTCGGGTTCAGGATGAAGATTACGCTTGCGACAAAAGTGTACGCAAACGGTCTTCTCCGGCGAGAACCTGAAGCCATTTACAAGTGCCCAGGAATTCAGACTATCAATGGCTTTCTGCAGTTGTCTTTCAATTACCCTCATGTTGCACGACTGGCAAAAAATGCTAAAGTCATCAACATAGAGGGCACTGTTTACAGTCGGAGGAAGTTGTTCTGTGATGGAATTTATTTTTATGGCAAAAAGCGTGACACTTAATACTGATCCTTGTGGTACTCCCTCCTCTTGGCTAAAGGAGCGAGAGAGTGAGGATCCCACACGAACTTGGAACGATCGATTGGCTAAAAAGTTTTGAATAAAAAAAGGCAGATGCCCTCTTAGGCCTAGGCTATGTATGTCTTTTAAAATGCCAAATCTCCAAGTTGTGTCATACGCTTTTTCCATGTCAAAGAACACCGACACCAAGTGTTCCCGTTTTAGGAAAGCATCCCGGATGGATGCTTCCATTCTAATAAGATGGTCCAAAGTGGACCGGTTCCGTCGGAAGCCGCACTGGATGTTGGAGAGAAGGTCATTTGATTCGAAATACCATATTAAACGAGAATTGACCATTCTCTCCAGGATTTTGCACAAACAGCTAGTCAGAGCAATAGGACGATAATTGGTGGTGACTTTTGGATCCTTTCCTGGCTTAGGAAAGGCAAGAACGATTGCCTTTCGCCAGGAGTCCGGAAACTGCCCTTCAGTAAAGATTCTGTTATACAGAAGGAGCAGACAATCCATAGATGTTGGTAGAAGATTTTTAATCATTTCATAATGGATGCCATCTGGTCCAACGGCACTTGCTTTGGAAAGAGTGAGCGCTCTTTTCAGTTCCTCTATAGTGAATGCCCCGTTGTAGGGATAGAGGCCCTTGGTCTTAAAATTAAGTGCTTGCCTTTCCAGTTTGTGTTTAAAGACCAGGAACTCTGGGGAATACGAAGATGTTGCAGAGATCTTAAAGAATGTTTCCCCAAGAGCATTGGCTATTGCAGTTGGATCTGCAATAGCGCATCCATTATAATCTAGGATTGAAGAAGGGTGGGATGTATATTTTCCCTTCATTTTCCGGATTTTATCCCAGACTTCCTTAGAGTTGGTAGACTGGTTAATAGATGATGTAAAACGGATCCACGATTCCTTTTGACTCTGACGACGGATGTAGCGTGCTTTGGCTCGTGCACGTTTGAAGGCTATAAGGTTGTTCGTGGTGGGATATCGGCGAAATATCCCCCACGCTTTGTTTTGAGCCTTTTTTGCTGCTGTGCATTGTGAATTCCACCAAGGTTTGGGAAATGGTGGAAACCGGGCTGATGTTTTTGGGACAGCTTTAGCAGCTGCTTGGACGATGATTTCTGTGATGTACTGTACTGCGTCATTGATCGGCTCTTGGCTGACTGTGCTAAGATCGAAATTTGCCTGTTGTTGGAAGGCAGTCCAGTCAGCCTGATCAATCTTCCACCGTGGTAACCTAAAAGGAAGACATGGTCTCCCACTGTGTAACAAGGTTATCACAGGGAAGTGATCGCTTCCGTATGGATTTTCCTCCACTTCCCAGGTGAGTGAAGGGAGTAGAGAAGGGGAGCAGATAGAAAGATCAATGGCAGAAAAAGTACGGCTAGGCATGTGGAAGAAGGTGTTTTTTCCAGTATTTAGAAGGGAAAGGTCATTGTCATTGAGCATACGCTCAATGACTCGTCCCCTTCCGTTGACGTTAGCACTACCCCACAGGGTGTTATGTCCATTAAAATCCCCGAGAAGTAAGAAAGGGGGAGGCAGCTGCGTTAGAAGATCATCAAGGTCTGCCTGGGAGATGTCAGTCCCAGGTGGCAAATAGATAGAGCACACAGTTAATAAAAATCCCACCGTAAGGCGAATTGCAACAGCCTCTATTCTAGTTGTAATTAGTAAGGGCTGCACTGGGGTCTGGTTACCCACAAGGATAGCCACTCCCCCATGTACAGAGCCGTCCGCAATTCTATCCTTTCGAAAAACTGTGATGTTATGCATGGTGGGATCATCATTTGCCTTTAGATATGTCTCCTGCAAGCAAAAGCAAACTGGCTCGTGCTTTTGCAGGATAGCCTTGATGTCATCTATATTTCGCCGGAATCCACGACAATTCCATTGTAGGAATTTAGCCATTATTTTGGCTTGGTGGGTCCATCAGGCGGCTTCCGAGGTGCTGAGGGCTTAGTTTTATCAGTCTTGGATTTATCTTTTTTGGGGAAGAATGGACGCTGTCCCGTGTCCATTTCCTCCTCCGCAAAGAGTTCCAAGACTGAATCATCAGGTACCTCCTTCTGCTGTTGTTGTTGTTGTTGTTGTTGTGGGGGTTTTCTGGCGCATAAGCAGCTTTGGCTATAATGCGCCTATTCCTTTATTGTAATAATATATGAGAATTTCTTCTTATGTCAGAAGAGGCAAAAATCAGAAATGACTAAAAACTCCAATTTTCTTCAGAAAGTTAAAAAATTCAGGGATATTTGCATTGTCACCAATGACATTCTCTAGAGTTATTGGTTTGCGAAGGTTAACCAAAGATAGCAGGGTTGTATTTCTGTCTTGATTATAGTGTGGGCATTCAATGAGAATGTGTTTCACAGTCAGATTTAGAAAACAATGTGGACACTGTGGTGGATCATCTCCTGTGAGTAAATGAAGGTGAGTCAAATGTGTATGGCCTATTCTTGATCTTGAAAGGAGTACCTCTTCTCGTCTTGATGAACGGACACTGGAACGCCAAATTCTAGGATCCTGTTTAAATTGAAAAAGTTTGTTATGTGTTTGAGAGTGCCAGAGTGCTGTCCATTCTGTTAGGCATGCGTCACGAATGATTTGTGGGTAGTCCGATGCTGGAACAGGGATAGTGGTTAAATCTAAGGTAGATGGATTTTTTGCCGCTTTATCGGCCAGTTCATTACCAGAAATTCCAGAATGGGATGGAATCCAGCAGAAGGTGATCATTTGGTGGCGCTCTTCAATCTGCAGTAATAATCTTCTAATTTCATTTAGAAGAGGGTGAACTTTATCTGTGGAGTTAGATAATGCCATAATTGAGCTGAGGGAATCAGTGTAAATAACAAATTTTAGTGAGCAGTCAGAACAGAGGTTTTCTAAGGCTAGTTTAATTGCATATAATTCTGCTGAGAATATACTGAATTCAGGTGGAAGGGCTGCTGAAATAGTGGTATTTAGGAACACTGCTGCTGCTCCAACATTTGAGTTAGATTTAGAGCCATCTGTATAGATTGGAGAAAAGTCAAAATATTTGTGAGTGTGAATTGCATGAAGTTGTTTCACATTTGATGCTTGAAGAACATTTTTTCCCCACTGGCAAAGGTAAGTGTCACAGGTGGGTAGAGGAGTAAGAGTCCATGGTGGTTGAGTGCATGTTACTACTTCTTGTACAGAATGAATGGGAACTTTCCAAACTTGCATCAGTTCAAGAAGGCGAAGACCAGCTGGTTTTACTATACTAGGCTTACTTCTGTAGAGGTTTTCTAGTGGTGGATTAAATAAATATGACTGAATTGGATGCGAGGCACAGCTTTGTATTTTGACAGCATACTTCAGTAGCAGTGTTTTCCTACGTAGTGTTAACGGGGGCTCATGAGCGTCAATGTAGAGGCTATGTGCTGGTGATGTTCTGAAAGCCCCAAGTGCAGTCCTCAAGGCGCTGTGCTGAACTGGATCAAGCCAGCGCAAAACACTTGCTCTGGCAGAATCATAGACAGGAGCACCATAATCAAGACGGGATCGGATTAATGCCCTGTATAGCCGAAGTAAGGAGGTGCGATCTGCACCCCATTTTAGGGCGGATAAAGTTCTGAGTATATTTAACTTTTTTAAACAGGAAGTACGTACATTTTTAATATGGTCTAAGAAATTTAATTTGTTGTCAAGGATTAATCCTAGAAATCTGATGTTACTATTGACTGGGATGGAGAAGTTGGAAATTTGGAGTTCAGGATCCAGATGGAGTTTGCGTTGTCGACAAAAATGGATGGCGACTGTTTTCTGTTGTGAGAGTCGATAGCCGTTAAGGTTGGCCCATTGTTGTATTTTGTTCAGTGATATCTGAAGCTGCCTTTCAATTGATCTCATGCTTTGGGAATGACAGGAAATGGAGAGGTCATCCGCGTAAAGATATGACTCAACTGTGTTTGGAAGCTGTTTAGTGATGGAATCTATTCTAAGAGCAAAAAGAGTGGCACTCAGCACAGATCCCTGAGGAACACCTTCTTCCTGAATGAAAGTTGTAGAGAGCTCATTTTGGTATTTTACTTGAAACGATCTAGTGTATAGGAAGTTCTGCACAAATATGGGAAGGTTTCCGCGTAGACCGAGAGAATAAAGATCACTAAGTATGCCATGTCGCCAGGTGGTGTCAAAGGCTTTCTGTATATCTATAGTAACCATAACCAGATGTTCGTGTTTAACGAACGCATTGCGAATGGCAAATTCAGCCTTGATCATGAGATCTAAGCATGATCTGTTTTGTCGAAAGCCATGCTGACTATTGCTCATGAGATGTTGTGACTCTATGATCCAGACGAGTCTATTGTGGACAATTTTTTCAAGGATTTTGCTGAGGCAGCTTGACAGAGATATAGGTCTATAGTTATGGGGATTGGTTGGATCTTTTCCAGGCTTCAGGAACGCCAAAACAATAGAGTGGTGCCAAGAAGCTGGATAAGTTTTTTCTAAAAAAATACGGTTGTAAAAGACCAGGAGGAGGCGCATAGCTTTGTCATCAAGATGTTGCAGCATGATATAATAGATCCCATCTGGTCCGGCGGCACCATTACGAGCTGTTTTAATGGCATGCAATAATTCAGGATATTGTAGAGGTTTGTTATATGGCAGAATGAGGGCAGTTTGGAAGTTAATAGAATACCGTTCTCGACTGTTTTTAATTCGTTGGAAAGATGTAGTATAAGCTGATGTTGCCGAGATCTCAGCAAAAGTATTGCCCAAAGCGTTAGCTATATCCGAGGGACTAGTTAAATCTCGCCCATTCCATGAGAGGACTGGAGAGGGTATGGTTGGAAACTTGCCAGAAAGCTGTCTAATTTTTTTCCAGATTAATTTGCTGTCAGTATTTCTGTTAATTGTTGATGCAAAACGAGCCCAGGATTCTTTTTTGGCTTGCCTCTGTATGAAACGTGCTTTTGCCCTTACTTTCTTATAATTTATCAGATTGGCTGTGATTGGATAACGCCGAAACAAATTCCACGCTTTATGTTTTGCTTTTTTTGCTTTGGTGCATTCCTCATTCCACCAATAATTATAGTGCTTTCGACCCGATGGGTTTGATAATGGTATTGTATCTTTAGCCACGTTTAAGAGATGCGCCGTGATGTAGTCTGTCACATCATCAATATGATGGAAACGGATTTTTTTCTCATCGAAAGAGATTGAGGACTGAAATTTTGCCCAGTTTGCTCTTGTAAATTTCCATTTCCTGCAGGGTTTAGTTAAAGGAGTCTGTGCTATCAATACCTTGCATACGATTGGGAAGTGATCACTGCCCATAGGGTCGTTTATAACATACCACTCTATGGTCGGGACCAGTACTGGAGAACAAATGGAAAGGTCTATTGCTGAAGTATTTCCAGTTGGGAGCTGAATGTGAGTGTGCGTGCCAGTATTCAGTATGGTGAGGTTTAGTGCATCTAAAAGTCTTTCAATGAGTCGACCACGTGTATCCAATTTAGAAGCACCCCATAGGGGGTTGTGCCCGTTAAAGTCCCCTAATATACAGACAGGTGGAGGTATCTGTATGAGGAGGTCTTCAAGTTCTTTTAAAGAATAAGTTGGTTTGGCTGTAAATAGATTGAGACTAGTGTTATTGCAATATGGAGAGTTATACGAACTGCAACAGCTTCTATTTCAGTTCGAAGTGGGATATGCTTTGTTGGGATCTTTGAATTTATCAGGATTGCTACACCACCGTGGGCAGTATTTGCTGTATTGCGATCTCTTCGATAAAGGCAGTAGTTCTTTATCGATGGAGAAATTTGCGAGGTTAAGTAAGTTTCTTGGAGACAGAGAGCAACTGGAGAATACTGGTTAATTAGATTATGGATATCATCTGTGTTGTAACGAAAACCTCTACAGTTCCATTGTACAATGATGGCCATTATTTGTGTTTAATTGTTTGAGATGTATCTGACTGCTTTTTGAAGGTGATTGGTTTATGACGTTCCAATTTTTGTTTATCTTTTTTTAGGAAAACTGGCCGACCAGTGTCCATTTCTTCTTCTTCTTCTTCGGCATGAATTTCTAATATTGGATCTTCCGGTAGAATAGGAGATGTTGCTGGTATTGTAAGAGGAGTGTTACTTGCCTGGTCTGAATGCTTGGGGTTACTGGACTGTTGCTGAGAGAGGACAGCTCGAGCCCAGTCAGAGATTGATATGTTTGAGGGGACGGTAACTTCAGTTTGGGTGGATACTGTTTGTTGTTTTTGTGCAACATTTGCATAGGTACGTTTGGGCATGGTAGGAGCAATTATTTTCCTTGCTTCTTGAAAGCTTACCTTGTTCTCAACCTTATATTTAACAATTTGTTTCTCAGTTTTCCATCTCTCACAAGTTCTAGAATATGCAGGATGGTTACCTTTACAGTTGGGACATGTCTTTTCTGTCGCCAAACATTCAGACTGAGTATGATCGGAAGATCCACAGTTTGGACAAACTGGGTTTCCTCTACATGTTGTCTGAGAGTGACCATACTTTTGGCACTTGTAGCATCTCAAGGGATTGGGTATATACGGGCGAACACGGCAAAGTAGATAGCCAGCTTTTACTGTTGATGGTAGGTTTGGGGAATTAAATGTAAGAATGATATTCCTGGTAGGCATAAGGTTATTGTCTTTTTTAGTCATGATTCTTCTTGATGCAATAACATTTTGATCCTGAAGTTCTTGAGTTAATTCATCCTCTGTCACGTTCAACAAATCCCAACTAGAAATCACACCTTTGGATGTATTTAAGGTAGCATGTGGGGTTACTTTAATGGGTATCCCAGCTTGGTTTGGTTTGGTTTAGTTTAGTTTTATTGGCGCATCAGCGACTAAGGCTATAATGCGCCAAAACCTTGTCATGAAAGTGATAAAAAGCTTTCAGTGACCTAACGAATTAGGTCACTAAGTCAGGGTATAAAAGCCACGTATATATTTTAAAAGACGAATAGCAGTAAACAAGGTAAAAATAAAAAGATTTTTTAAATATGGTTAAAAAGGTTTACTGATTTCAAGAAACTAAAAATAGCAGACACGTGGTCATTGTCGGATAAAATCTGACTGAGTGTATAAGGCTCAGTCAGATGGTTAAAAGCGATAAAACGAGCATTACTAAAACTGGGACAGTCACATAAAATATGTTTAACGGATAAAATGGTGTCGCATTGCTCGCACATAGGAGGATCATCCGCCCTCAGCAGAAACGAATGTGTCAGATGACTGTGTCCTATGCGGAGTCGGGCAAGAGCAACTTCCTCGCTCCGATTCCTGCGCAGACTGGACTGCCATGTTTGTATTAGAGGCTTTATTTGGTATAATTTATTTGTTCTCTCTCTATGCCATAGTTCTTGCCATTGGGAATATATATTTTCTCGTATTATTTGCCTGTAGTCTGTATAGGGGACTGACAGGCAACGATTGTTAGTGGGAGCTGCTGATTTGGCTGCAGTGTCAGCCAAATCATTTCCCTTTATCCCAATATGGCTAGGAATCCAGCAGAAGCGAATATCAAATTTATATTTATGAAGAGAATATATCTTCTGCTGAACCCGAGAGAGAACTGCATGACAGCTGCGTCTCAAAGATAATAAAGCCTGTAATACACTCAAAGAATCAGAGTATATTATTGACCTTTGGCATTGAGAAATTCGAATGTGATCCAAGGCTAACTCTATAGCATGCAGCTCTGCAGTGTATATGCTGGATTCGGGAAGAATCTGCTGAGATATTATAGTGTCCGGGAACACAACAGCAGATCCAACGAACGATTCAGACTTCGAGCCGTCTGTGTAGACGGGCAGGAAGTCGGAGTTCTCAGCTCGATGTGCAGAAAAGAGCTGCTGGTAGACAGATGATGAGGTCTCAGACTTTACCCATTTCTTAAGGGAAAAGTCGCACGATGGAGTATGAGCATGCCAGGGTGGAAGAGTTTCTTTTGGTGTTTGTGCAACCTTGTCTACCATGATGTTAAACTCTCTGAGTAGCTCTTGGACACGAATGCCAAAAGGTCGGTTGGCAGTCTGACGGGTATTATATAAGTTTTCCCAACGTGGATCAAAAACGGATGTCCACGTAGGATGGTCTGGCAGGGATTTCAGCTTTAGAGCATAGTTTAAAGACAACTGCTTACGTCGAAGCGATAACGGTGGTTCGTTTGCTTCGACGTATAAACTCTGGACAGGAGATGTGCGATATGCTCCAGTAGCGACACGAAGAGCCTGGTGATGGACAGGATCCAGCCATCGAAGGGCACTGTCTCTGGCTGAAGAATATACCTGGGACCCATAATCAAGTTTGGATCGCACAAGTGCACGGTAAAGCCGAAGAAGCGTACAACGGTCTGCTCCCCAAGATGTAGAGGAGAGCGAGCGGAGAATATTAAGCCCGCGTGTGCACTTTGTGCGAAGTTGACGGATGTGGTGCAGAAAGGTCAGCTTTTGATCAAATACGAGTCCCAAGAATTTTGTGTCCGCTGCTACTGGAATAGCATTTTGTCCGAGCCTTAATTCAGGTTCAGGATGAAGATTACGCTTGCGACAAAAGTGTACGCAAACGGTCTTCTCCGGCGAGAACCTGAAGCCATTTGCAAGTGCCCAGGAGTTGAGGCGATCAATGGATTTTTGCAGTTGTCTTTCAATAACCCTCATGTTGCATGACTGACAAAATATGCTAAAGTCATCAACATAGAGGGCACTGTTTACGGTAGGAGGAAGTTGTCCTGTGATGGAATTTATTTTGATGGCGAAAAGCGTGACACTTAAAACTGATCCCTGTGGTACTCCCTCCTCTTGACTAAAGGAACGAGAGAGTGAGGATCCCACACGAACTTGGAAAGATCGGTTGGCCAAAAAGTTTTTAATAAAAATGGGGAGTCGTCCCCTGAGACCCAGGCTATGCAGATCTTTTAATATGCCAAATCTCCAAGCTGTGTCATACGCTTTCTCCATGTCAAAAAACACTGACACCAAGTGTTCGCGTTTTAGGAAAGCATCCCGGATGGATGTTTCCAGTCTAATAAGATGGTCCAGAGTGGACCGGTTCCTTCGGAAGCCGCACTGGATATTGGAGAGAAGGTCATTTGATTCTAAATACCATATTAAACGAGAATTGACCATTCTCTCCAGGACTTTGCACAGACAGCTAGTCAGAGCAATAGGACGATAATTGGTGGTGATTTTTGGATCCTTTCCTGGCTTAGGAAAGGCAAGAACGATTGCCTTGCACCAGGAATCCGGAAACTGCCCTTCAATAAAGATTCTGTTATATAGAAGGAGCAGATAATCCATAGATTTTGATGAAAGATGTTTAATCATTTCATAATGGATGCCATCTGGTCCAACAGCACTTGCTTTGGAAAGAGTGAGAGCTCTTTTCAGTTCCTCTCTAGTGAATTCCCCATTGTAGGGATAGAGGCCCTTGGACTTGAAGTCAAGTGTCTGTTTTTGGATTTTATATTTCAGGACCAGGAACTCTGGGGAATAGGAAGATGTTGCGGAGATGTTAGAGAATGTTTCCCCAAGAGCATTGGCTATTGCAGTTGGATCTGCAATAGTGCATCCATTATAATCTAGGATTGAAGAAGGGTGGGATGTATATTTTCCCTTCATTTTCCGGATTTTATCCCAGACTACCTTGGAGTTGGTAGACTGGTTAATAGATGATGTAAAACGGATCCACGATTCCTTTTGACTCTGACGGCGGGTATAGCGTGCTTTAGCTCGTGCGCGTTTAAAGGCCATAAGGTTTGTCGTGGTAGGATATCGGCGGAATATCCCCCACGCTTTGTTTTGGGCCCTTTTTGCTGTTGTGCATTGGGAATTCCACCAAGGTTTGGGAAATGGTGGAAACCGGGCAGATGTTTTTGGAACTGCATTCGCAGCTGCTTGGACGATAGCTTCTGTGATGTACATTACTGCTTCATTGATAGGCTCTTGGCTGACGGTACTGAGATCAAAATTTGCCTGATTTTGGAAGGCAAACCAGTCAGCCTGATCAATCTTCCACCGTGGTAACCTGAAAGGAAGACATGGTCTCCCACTGTGTAACAAGGTTATCACAGGGAAGTGATCGCTTCCGTATGGATTCTCCTCCACTTCCCAAGTGAGTGAAGGGAGTAGAGAAGGGGAGCAGATAGAGAGATCAATGGCAGAAAACGTACGGGTAGGCATGTGGAAGAAGGTGTTTTTTCCAGTATTCAGAAGGGAAAGGTCATTGTCATTGAGCATACGCTCTATGACTCGTCCCCTTCCGTTGATGTTAACACTACCCCACAGGGTGTTATGTCCATTAAAATCCCCAAGAAGTAAGAAAGGGGGAGGCAACTGCGTTACAAGATCATCAAGGTCTTCCTGGGAGATGTCAGTCCCAGGTGGCAAATAAATAGAGCAGACCGTTAATAGGAATCCCACTGCAAGGCGAATTGCAACAGCCTCTATGCTGGTTGTAATTAGCAAGGGCTGAACTGCGGTCTGATTATTCACAAGGATAGCCACTCCTCCATGGGCAGGACCATCCGCAATTCTATCCTTACGAAAGATTGTGATGTTATGCATGGTGGGATCATCATTTGCCTTTAAATAAGTCTCCTGCAAGCAAAAGCAAACTGGCTCGTGCTTTTGCAGGAGGGCCTTGATGTCATCTGTATTTCGCCGGAATCCACGACAATTCCATTGTAGGAATTTAGCCATTATTTTGGCTTGGTGGGTCCATCAGGCGGCTTCCGAGGTGCTGAGGGCTTACTTTTATCAGTCTTGGATTTGTCTTTTTTGGGGAAGAATGGACGCTGTCCCGTGTCCATTTCCTCCTCCGCAAAGAGTTCCAAGACTGATTCATCCTGTACCTCCTTGTTCTCTACATCCATTCTTTCTGTTGTTACTTGAGGCTCTTTACCACTTGGTTTTGGTAGTGGTGGAGCACTAGGAGGTACGGATATAGGAGTGGCAACTGACTGTGTTTTTTTGGTGGGCTTTTGAGAACTCAATAAATAGCGTGCAATCGGGGTGAATGACTCTCTTGGTGGTATAGTCATCTCAGTTTGTGTCCCGATAGTGCTCTTAGCAGAAACCTTCTGGGCATATGAAGGTTTCCCGCTATTTACTGGTTGGATACGTTTTCTGGCCTCTGGGTAGGAAATATTCAGCTCTGTTTTCAATTTTTGGATTTCTTTTTCGTCCTTCCACCGCTGGCATGCTCTTGAGTAGGCGGGGTGCTCACCTTGGCAGTTGACACAGGTGGGTTTTGGAGCTGTACATTCCTTGCTCTCGTGGTCTTTCACACCACATCGAGCACAGGCAGGGTTACCACGACAAGATGTTTGTGAGTGGCCATATTTTTGGCATCTAAAACACCGCAGTGGGTTTGGGATATAAATCCTCACTGGGCAGTTTAGATAGCCTGCTTTGATGGAACTTGGAGGCCGTGGGGTGTTAAACGTTAGGATGAGAACTCGGGTAGGGACGAGATTCCCATCCTTTCTCATTGATATTCTTTTGACAGCTGTCACTCCTTGTTCTTTTAATTCAGAGCAGATCTCTTCTTCAGAAACATGAAGAAGGTCCCACTCTGATATGACACCACGTGAAGAATTTAAAGTTTTGTGAGGGGTTACGACGATAGGTATTCCCCCTATGGATGTAGACTTTATGATTTTTTCCGCTTGCTTGGTGGTAGAAGCTTCGACCAAAAGGTCGCCAGAACGCAGTCTCTTTACAGTTTTAGGTGAACCTGCCAACCCTTCTAATCCTTTCTGGATAAAGAAGGGTGACATCTTCCCAATGGACTGCTCTCCGGTGGAATGGAGAATGAGGAAAAGCGGTGTCACTGATGATGGTGTATCCTCAGTCCTGGCTCTTTTTGCAGAGGTGTTTTCTGCGTCATCATTTCGATTAGGTAGGGGCCTTGTTGGGGCCCCAGAAGAAAGATTTAAATTACTCATATGAGTAAAGAGAAAATGTCTGATGCCTAAGTACCTCACCCACCACGGAGCCCTACGAGGGGACGCCCACTCGTGAACTAGCAGGTACTGCGTACACGAATGGGACGCCGAGTTCGCTTAGAGCACCATACCCACGTTACCAATAAGTCTTTATCCCGTCCCAGGACCATAGGGAGGGAGACTTATTGGAACGCAGTTGACCCTAGCAGTATAATACCACCCGCCGATTGATCCCAGTCGAGCCGGTCCGGGACCACCCGTCTCGTCGAAGCAGGGGCCAAAGTGGTGTATTGAAGCTGGGCCCCTCAACCACCAGGATCCCCCTTTCCGCTTCCACGGGTCGCGGCGCACGGCTGCACACGCCGGATTTCAAAGATGTAACCCTGAAACCAAGGTATGGGCGTTAGATCCCAGTGATGCTAATCTGGAAACCCAGCAGCGTCACTGGGAGGTCCCCTCACCACGTACAGGTGCCCACGTTGAGGGGGGGGTATCCCAGCAAAATTTGAAAGTTGTAAGAGTTTCTCTGAATGTCTATTTTTTGTTGTTTCAACAAGAAGGTCTCCAGATTGCAGCCTTCTCACAGTCTTCGGAGATCCTGCAATACTCTCCAGGTGTTTCTGGATGAGGAAAGGAGATAATTTGCTGAGAGGTTGTTCCGAAAGTGAATGTAAAATTAAAAAGGAAGGAAACTCTTTGGTTGTTGAATTTGTTTTCAACCTCTTGGGATGTGAAATGTCATAATCAATTTCAGTATGTGGCCGAGAGCTTGTCGGCTCTAAAGATGGATAATCATTTTGCTCCATCTTTGCTCCTTTTCGCCCCTGGCAGATGAGCTTTTCTGCCAAGGTTTCCGGCCCCGCCACGGGGAGGCAGGAGCAGTGCCTGGTGTGACCAAGCGAGTAGTAGTAGGGGGTTAGTAATAAGACTATGAAAAAAGAAAGGTGGCTTGCCTTTCTTGCTCTGTACAGGTACTTTTGTAGCAAGAGCAGTTATAAAATAAATAGATTACTTAACGAGAGGAACGCAAAAGAACTATATATCACTTTTTGGAAATCGCACTATAAGGCACAGATAAATCGCTCAGTCACAATCGCTTGGCACCCGGGGCCCCTCCTTCTGCTCTACATCCATCTTTTCCTGGGAACTAGGGGGGACTTCCCCTTTCTTATTCTTTTCTTTCGTATCTACTTTTGTAATTTGTGGAGCATTAGGAGGTACCGATATAGGAGTGGCAGCTGACTGGTCCGTTTGTGCAGGTTTTTGTGAACTTAATAAATACCGCGCGATGGGAGTGAAAGACTCCTTTGGAGGAATGGTCATGTCCGTCTGAGTTCCGACGGAACATCTCCCTGCTACCTTCTGGGCGTAGGTAGGTCTGTTGATATTCAGGGGTTTGACCGATTTCCTTGCCTCCTGGTATGATATATTTAGCTCTGCCTTCAGCCGTTGAATTTCTTTTTCTTCTTTCCACCTCTGGCATGCTCGTGAATAGGCCGGGTGTTCGCCTTCACAGTTAATACAGGTGGGTTTTGCGGCTGAACATGCTGTTGTTTCGTGGTCCTTTGCACCGCATCGAGCGCATGCAAGGACTCCACGGCAGGCCATTTGAGAATGTCCATACTTCTGGCATTTGAAACACCGTAAAGGGTTCGGAACGTATGGACGCACTGAACAGTTGATGTATCCAGCTTTAATCTCCTCAGGAGGTTTAGGAGTGTTAAAAGTCAGGATAACGCTCCTGGTTTTAACAATTTTTCCATCCCTTCGCGCAGTAATTCTCTTGACGGCAATGACTCCCTGTGGTTTTAATTCAGAGCAGATTTCCTCCTCGGTTACGTCGAGAAGGTCCCACTCCGAAATGACACCTCTCGATGAATTGAGTGTTCTGTGTGGTGTCACCGTTACAGGGATTCCTCCGATTGATGTTGTTTGGAGTAGATGTTCAGATTGCCGGTCATTTTTAGTTTCAATTAAAAGGTCTCCAGAACGAAGCCTCTTAACTGATTTGGGTGAACCTGCTAACCCGTCTAACCCTTTCTGTATGAAAAAGGGCGACATTTTACCAATTGGTGTCTCATTGGTAGAATGCATAATTAGGAACCTTGGGACTGGCCCTGATGGTACTTCGGTTCTCTGCCTCTTTGTAGCAATAATGCTATCTGCCTCTCCGTCATTATTTTCAGATAGGGACCGGGTTGGGGCCCCTGAAGGAATACGTTTATCAGGATTCATGGAGTTTATTAAAGTGTTCAGTGCCCGGGCTCCCCATCCACCACGGAGCCCAAAGGGACGCCCACTACCCGGCATGCAATAAATGCGCTCGGGTGTGGGACGCCAGGGCTACCCAGACACTATACCCGCACCGCCGCCAGCCTGAATCCTGTCCCTCGGACCATGAGGGTAGGGGCGTGGCATTGACACGGTTGACCCTCGCAGGCGAACCTACTAGCCGATTGATCCTAGCCGGGCCTTCCAGGACCACCCGTCTTGTCGAAGCAGGGGCCAAAGTGGTGTATTGAAGCTGGGCCCCTCAACCACCAGGATCCCCCTTTCCGAATTTCCACGGGTCGCAGCGCACGGCAAACACGCCGGATTCCATTGATGTAAGCCCGGAACCTAGGCTGTGGGCGTTGGATCCCAGTGATGCTAGTCTGGAAGTCCAGCAGCGTCACTGGGAGGTCCCCTCACCACGTACAGGTGCCCACGTCGAGGGGACTACCAAAGTAAGTGGTGTATTGTATTGGAAGGTTGTTGTTGTTCTAAATTTCGGATGGGATTTTTCTGCTACAGCTTTAATCTTTTGAAATGATGGATCATATGCCGTAGAGTCAGACAACTGTGAAAATACCGTCCCTAGAGCATTTGCAATCTCTGCAGGAGTAGATAGCTCCTGTCCATTCACGGTGAAAAGTGGGGACGACAAAGGGGGAAATTTACCATTTAATTGTCTTATTTTCCTCCAAATAATTCTTATATCAGTATTTTTATTAATTGTAGTTGCGAATCGAACCCAAGAGTCTCTTTTTGCTTTCTTTCTAATATGACGGGCTTTAGCTCTAGTTTTCTTGTAATTTATAAGATTAGTGGTGGTAGGATGTTTGCGGAATAAATTCCATACACGGTTTTTTTCTTTTTTTATATTCTTACAGTCCTCGTTCCACCAATAATTTCTGTTTCTATGAATGCTTGACTTTGACTGTGGGATGGCAGTGGATGCAGCTGCTAGAATCTGTTTTGTAATATGGTCGGCAACTGTGTCAATCGGATGAGATTTGATGATCTGATTGTCGAAGGATACGTTAGTGGTATACTTTGCCCAGTCTGCCTTGGAAAATTTCCATTTTGTGTGAGTTTCTGAAGGTATGCAGGGTGACGTTTCAATTTTACATATTATAGGGTAGTGGTCACTATTGAGTGGATCATCCAGAGTTGTCCACTGGATACTAGGGAAAAGGATTGGAGAGCAGATAGAGAGATCTATTGAAGAGACTGTTCCTGTTGGGAGGTGGAGGTAAGTTGGTGAACCAGTATTTAATATGGTTAGATTTCGTCTTTCAATAAGCATTTCAATGATTTTTCCACGTCCGTCTGTATTGGAAGAACCCCACAATGGATTGTGTCCATTGAAGTCACCCAATAAGCAGAAAGGGGTTGGCAACTGCTGAATGAGATCTTCAAGTTCATGTATGGTACAAGGGCGACTGGGTGGCAGGTAGATTGAAGCAAGTGTTAGGGTAACGCCAATGGCTATTCGTGTGGCAACAATTTCAACAGTGGTTTGCAACTGAATGCGTTTGCAGGGTACTCTTCCATCTATAAGTATCGCTACACCTCCATGAGCATTATTAGTAGCAGGTCTGTCTTGCCGAAAGAGAGTGTAATTTTTTATCGAAGTAGACACCTGAGGTGTTAAATATGTCTCTTGTAAACAGATTCCAATTGGTTTATAACGCTTAATTATCTCGTGGATGTCGTCGATATTGCTGCGAAAGCCTCTACAGTTCCATTGGATGATGTTTTTCATTGTTTGGATTTAAATGAGGAAGCTGTGTCTGTCTGCTTTTTGGAAGTCTGTTTCTGTCGGTCAATTTTTATTTTGTCTCTCTTTGAAAATATTGGTCTGGCGTCTATTACATCTTCTGGATGAATTTCCAGGATGGTTTCCGTTTCTTCATGAGAGCAAGTCTCATTCGTGTCCATGAAGAAAGATTCAGCATGCTGCTTGTTAACGGGATCAGAGTTTTCTGTTTGAGTAGATCTTACAGGAGTTGTAAGAGTAACAGGAGGTATCGTGACTGGTGTGTTATTAGATCTATTAGAAGTCTGTTGCTTTGAGGACTGAGGTACAGTAGAGAGTAAAGTTCGAGCCCATTCAGAAATAGAGATGCTTGGCGGGATTGATGTATCTGTTTGAACTGATATTGAGTGAAATTTGTGAGCAGCGTCGGCATATGTGCGTTTTGGCATCGGTATTAGTTGCTGTAATTGTTTTCTGGCTTCGGAAAATGAGACTTTCTTTTCTATCTTGTATTTTTGAATTTTCTTCTCATATATCCACTGATCGCATGTTTTTGAAAAAGCTGGGTGATTGCCTTTACAATTAGGGCAAAGTGGGGACTGCGATTTACAATCAGCTTGGGCATGTTCCTTCGATCCACAGTTAGGGCATACTGCATCGCCTCTACAGACAGTTTGGGAATGTCCAAATTTTTGACATTTATAGCACCTTAGCGGGTTTGGGATATACGGGCGAATGCGGCAGTTCAAATACCCGGCTTTTACTGATGATGGTAGGTTGGGTGAGCTAAATGTCAGTATGATACTGCGTGTTGGAATAAGTTCGCCATCTTTCTTAATCATGATTCTCTTCGCTTGTATGACCTTCTGATCCTGCAATTCGTTGACAATTTCCTCTTCTGAAACATTCATTAGGTCCCATTCTGAGATAACACCCTTGGAGGTATTGAGTGTTGCGTGTGGTGACACCTTAACAGGGATTCCATTGAATGTTGTGAGCTTGAGAAGGTACTCTGAATGTTTAGAGCTTGTAGTCTCAACCAACAGGTCGCCAGATTTGAGACGGCGCACCATTTTGGGGGAACCTGCTACATTTTCCAGACATTTTTGTATGAGGAATGGCGATAGATTGCCTAGGGACTGGTTCGCTAAGGAATGCAGGATCAGGAAACTCGGATGTTCTATTAGGGAATCATCCGTCTTCAGTCTCTTTCGGTTGGTTTTGTCATCATTAGGTTGATGCAAATCCTTTGAATTTGGATTTGCTGTCTGGATCGGGGGAAAGTTTTCAAAGTCCATGTTTTGCTCCTTTTGGCCCTGGGGGTTTGCTTTACCACCCAGGTTTCCGGCCCCGCCACGGGGAGGCAGGAGCAGTGCCACAAGGTGACCAAGCGGCTGGGTTAGGAAGTTAGTATTAATATAAAAAGAAACAGAAAGGTGGTTTTCCTTCCTGGGCCTTTGCCTACTTCTTGTAGTGCGAAAGAGCTACTTTGATCGAGAAATCAAGAAAAATGGTTGTTGAAACAAAAAGTAGAATCTATTCGCTGGAAATCTCTTTAGAAAAAACGCTTTTACAGACGCACTAGAATCGCTTGGCCACGGAACGCTTGGTATTGGTATTGGTATTGTTATTTCTGGCGCAAGGGCTACTAGGGCCATATTGCGCCTATCAAAGGTATGGAGTTCAGACATTGTGATTATAGAATCATATCAGATGCGATCATATAGTTGTATCTCTTTGAGGAAGCAGAAAAATTCTTGAAGATTTGCATCATTGCCTATAATATGACGAAGTGTTAAAGGTTCTTGAAGATTTCGTATAATACTGAAAGAGGATATTCGGGCGTCAGTGTATAGTGTACAATCAATGAGAATGTGTTTGATTGTGAGAAAAGCGTTACAGTGCGTACACTTAGGAGGATCGTCTCCTGTGAGTAGATAAAGATGGGTGAGGTGACTGTGACCGATTCGCGCTCTGGACAGGAGCACTTCTTCCCTTCTGCTTGCACGGAAACTGGAAGTCCATAACTGTGGTTCAGATTTTATTTGCAGGAGCTTGTTCTGCGGTTGAGCTTGCCATAGAAGTGTCCACTGTTCCTTACATACATGTCTTATATAGGATCTGTAGTCAATGTATGGAACGTAGTAATTTGTAGATGTTATGTTGGATGATTGTTTTGCTGCATAATCCGCTTTTTCATTACCTGATATCCCCATGTGGCCTGGGATCCAACAAAAGATGACTACTTGCTGTTGCTCTTGGATATGCATCAGCCGAGATTTTATTATTGCTATTACAGGATGTGTTGGCGAGGAGGAATTTTGCAAGGCTATAAGTGCGCTCTGTGAGTCTGTATATATCACAGTTTTTTGGATTGACAGATGGAGGATATTTTCTAAGGCAAGGTTGATGGCCCATAATTCTGCTGTGTAACTGCTGCATTCAGTGGGCAAGGAAACAGAGATGGTGTTATAGGGAAAGACAGCTGCAGCCCCGACTCCACTTTCAGACTTTGATCCATCAGTGTATACTTTTGTAAAATGTGGATAATTTTGTGTGTGAGCAGTATGAAGTTGCTGTATATTGATATTAGCAAGCGAATGTTTTCCCCAGTTTAGGAAATAGCTGTCACAGGATACTTTAATAGAATACCATGGAGGATCTGCACTGTTTGAATTTTTGAAGACTCTGTCAAGATGTATATTCCAGGTTTGCGATAATGCTTGCAATCTGATACCAGTAGGTTGAACTGCTCTAGGTTTGTTTCTATAGTGCATAGAGAACTGTGGATCATTAAGTATTGGCCGAATGGGGTGAGTAGATACACTTTGAATTTTAGCAGCATAATTTAGGAGTAACATCTTTCTCCTGAGTCTGAGGGGAGGTTCATGTGTTTCAATATAAAGGCTTTGTACTGGCGATGTTCTAAAAGCACCTACAGCAATCCTGAGGGCAGAATGTTGAATAGGGGCAAGTCGTGCTAACACGCTTTCCCTAGCGGAATCGTACACCGGGGCACCATAATCAAGGCGAGATCTGATTAGGGCTCTATATAACTGAAGTAAGGTGCAACGATCTGCACCCCACGATGTAGAAGAGATAACTCTTAGTATGTTCATTTTTTTCTGGCAAACAGTCCGTAGATGATTAATGTGTTCTTTAAAGTTCAATTTATTGTCAAAAATCACACCAAGAAGAGGAACGTTGTTCACAACAGTGACAGGTTGGTTTCTTAGGTGTATTTCAGGATCTGGGTGCATCTTTCGTTTGTTACAAAAGTGAATAACACTAGATTTCTGATAAGATAGCCGGTAGCCATTCTGTGTCATCCATAGTTCGATATTATTTATTGATGTTTGAAGTTGCCTCTCAATATAACTCATGTTTTGTGAACTGCAAGAGACCGTCAGGTCATCAGCATAAAGGTATGAATTCACTGTATTGGGAATAACTTTAGTCAACTGGTTTATTCTTATTGCAAACAAAGTTGCACTAAGAACAGAGCCCTGAGGGACTCCTTCTTCTTGTATAAATGTTTTGGAAAGGACTTGCCGGTAGCGAACTTGAAAGGTCCTCTGCTGTAGGAAATTCTGTATGAAGTAAGGTAAGTGACCTCTCAGATCCAGGGAATGAAGATCTCTCAGTATGCCAAAACGCCAAGTGGTGTCAAATGCTTTCTCTATATCGAGACATGCCATGACGAGATGCTTATTTTGAATAAATGCATTCCTAATATTTGTTTCTGCTTTGATCATAAGATCCAGTGATGATCGGTTTTTCCTGAAACCAAATTGATTATCAGATATCATGTTTTGGGAATCAAGGTACCATGTCAGTCTACGGTGTATTATTTTTTCTAGGGTTTTACTTAAGCAGCTGGTGAGAGAAATGGGTCTATAATTATTAGGCATAGAGAGATCTTTCCCTGGTTTGGGTATTGCCAGTACAAAAGAGTGACGCCAGGAACTGGGGAATGACTGTTCCATGAAGATGCGATTATAGAATGTCAGAAGGGAAGATAGCGATTTATTATCTAGATGTTGTAGCATTATGTTGTATATTCCATCAGGGCCAGCAGCGCTGTTCCTTGCAGTGGATAGAGCCTCTTGAAGTTCTAGCATAGTGAGTGGTTGATTGTACGGTAGAGACGATTTGGTTCTGAAATTAAGCTGGAATTTTTCAGCTGAAGTCTTAATCTTCTGAAAAGATGGTTCGTATGCCGTTGATTGAGATAACTGTGCAAATACTGCGCCTAGGGCATCTGCAATCTCTGCAGGAGTAGACAGTTCTAGCCCATTCCAGGTGATAAGTGGGGAGGACAATGGGTGAAATTTTCCATTTAATTGCCTGATTTTTTTCCATATAATTCTGACGTCAGTATTTTTATTAATTTCAGTTGCGAATCTAATCCAAGAGTCTTTTTTTGCTTTCTTCCTAATATGTCGGGCCTTAGCTCTAAGTTTTTTGTAGTTTATCAGATTAGCAGTGGTAGGGTATTTGCGGAACAAGTTCCAAGCACGGTTTTTTTCTTTTTTTGCATTTCTACAGTCCTCATTCCACCAGTAGTTTCTGTTTCTACGGATGCTTGTCTGTGTTTGTGGAATGGCAATAGATGCAGCTACTAGGATCTGTTTTGTAATATGGTTGGCAGCCTTGTCAATTGGATGATATTCAATGGTCTGGTTGTCAAAGGATACGTGGGAAGCATATTTTGTCCAATCTGCCTTAGAAAATTTCCATTTTGTGCTGGTTTCTGAAGTTATGCAGAGTGAAGTTTGTATTTTACAGATTATTGGGTAGTGGTCACTACTGAGTGGATCGTCCAGAGCAGTCCACTCAATATTAGGAAAGAGGATAGGAGAGCAGATGGATAGGTCTATTGCAGAGACTGATCCGGTTGGGAGATGGAAATATGTTGGTGAGCCTGTATTTAATATGGTTAGATTTTGTCTGTCGACAAGCATTTCAATGAGCTGTCCTCGGGCGTCTATGTTCGGAGATCCCCACAATGGATTGTGTCCATTGAAATCGCCCAGTAAACAGAATGGGGTTGGCAGCTGCATAATGAGATCTTGAAGTTCTTGAAAGGTACAAGGATAACTGGGTGGCAGATAGATAGAAACTAGTGTTAGGCTAATGCCAATCGCTATTCGCGTGGCAACAGCTTCAATCGTAGTTTGTAGCGGAATGCATTTACAAGGGACTCGTGAATCTACGAGTATGGCTACCCCTCCATGAGCATTTGTGGTTGTAGGTCTGTCTTGCCGAAAGAGAGTATAATTTTTTATCGAGGGAGACAACTGAGGTGTTAAATATGTCTCTTGTAAGCAGATTCCAATTGGATTATGGTTCATGATTATTTCGTGGATGTCGTCAATATTGCTGCGAAAGCCTCTGCAATTCCATTGTACGATGTTTTTCATTGTTTGGATTTATATGAAGTAGCTGCATCTGTCTGTTTTTTGGAGATCTGTTTCAGGCGGTCAGCTTTCATTTTCTCTCTCTTTGAAAAAACAGGTCTGGTTTCTATTTCGTCTTCTGGATGAATTTCCAGAATGGTTTCATTTTCTTCTTGATTGCAAGCCTCATTTGTGTCCATAGCAGAAGAGGATTCAGCATGCTGTTTATTAATGGGGTCAGAATTTTCTCTTTGAGCAGGTCTTACGGAAGCTGAAGCAGCAGCAGGTGGTATCGTGACTGGAGTGTTACTAGATCTGGTTGAAGTCTGTTGCTTTGAGGACTGTGGTACTGAAGAGAGTATAGATCGTGCCCATTCAGAAATAGAAATGTTTGGTGGGATTGATGTTTCAGTCTGAACGGATATTGTGTGAAATCTTTTGGTAGCATCAGCATATGTATGTTTTGGTATCAGTTGTATTTGTTTTCTTGCTTCTGAAAATGAGACTTTTTTTTCTACCTTGTATTTCTGGATTTTCTTTTCATACTTCCATTGGTCACATGTCTTAGAGAAGGCTGGGTGGTTGCCTTTGCAGTTAGGGCAGAGTGAGGACTGTGATTTGCAATCAGCTTGGGCATGCTCCTTCGAGCCACAGTTAGGGCATACCGCATCACTTCGACAGACTGTTTGAGAGTGTCCGAATTTCTGACATTTATAACAACTTAATGGGTTTGGAATATACGGGCGAATGCGGCAATTCAGATACCCAGCTTTCACCGATGTTGGTAGGTTTGGTGAACTAAATGTCAGTATGATGCTGCGAGTTTGGATAAGTTCTCCATCCTTCTTCAGCATAATTCTTTTCGCCTGTATGACCTTCTGATCTTGCAATTCATTTACAATTTCCTCCTCTGAGACATTCATTAAGTCCCATTCTGAGATGACACCTTTGGAGGTATTGAGTGTAGCATGTGGTGACACCGTGACTGGAATTCCACCAAATGTGGATATTTTCAGAAGGGAATCAGAGTGTTTGGAGCTGGTGGTCTCAACCAGTAGGTCGCCAGATTTAAGACGTCTCACCATTTTCGGGGAACCTGCTACACTTTCCAGACATTTCTGAATGAGAAATGGAGATAGATTGCCTATGGCTTGATTTGTTAAAGAATGCAAGATCAGAAACGTTGGATGTTCTATTCTGCAAGCATCCGTCTTCAGTCTCTTTCTGGTGTTTTTGTCATCATCGGGATGGTGTAAATCCATTGAATTAGGATTTGCTGTCTGGATCGGGGGAAAGTTGTCAAAATCCATGTTTTGCTCCTTTTGGCCCTGGGGGTTTGCTTTACCACCCAGGTTTCCGGCCCCGCCACGGGGAGGCAGGAGCAGTGCCACGAGGTGACCAAGCGGCTGTGTTAGTAGTTAGTACTAATAGAAAAGGAAACAGAAAGGTGATTTTCCTTTCTGGGCTTCTGCCTACCTCTTGTAGTGCGAGAGAGCTACTCTAATATATATAAATTAAGAAAACGGTGTTTGAAACTAAAATATAAACTGATTGCTTAAATTCTCTTTTTAGAAAACGCTTTCAGAGACGCACTATAATCGCTTGGCCACGGAACGCTTGGCACCCGGGGCCGGAACGCTTGGCACCCGGGGCCGCCTTACAATGTCTTCTAAGTCCTGTTGTAATAAATTTTGGTTTGGTGGAACATAAATTGTTATTACTGTTATGAGGGATCTAGCGGCTATGCGTACTGCAATCGCTTCAAGGGTTGTGTTTAGCGGGACAATCTGGGAAGGAATGCGAGAATTTATTAGTATTGCCACACCACCATGGGTTGTGCCACCTGTTACTCTGTCCTTTCGGTATGCTGTATAGTTCTTTATTAAGGTAGAGTCTTGAGGTCTGAGGTAGGTTTCTTGTAAGCAAAGACATAATGGTGCATACTGTGTAATCAGGTCATATATATCACCTATGTTAGTGCGGAGTCCTCTACAATTCCACTGGATTATGGTTTTCATTATTTGATTTTGGAGAGGTTTTCGGTCTGTTTCCTAGATGCTGTTTTAAGTCTTTCACACGTTGGTTTTTCCTTTTTCGGGAAATATGGTTTTCCGGTGTCCATATCGTCTTCCGCGAAAATCTCTAATACTGGTTCATCTGCTTGGTTGGTTGCTTCTGTCTCCATTTGTTCGGTTGCTTTCTGACTTATGACATTATGTTTTCCTTGAGGTGCTTTCGATTCTGAGTGTTTCTTATCGGGAGGCACGGAAAGTGGTGTGTTGGTGAGTTTCTCTTGATGTTTTGGCTGGGAAATTGTGAGTAGTGCTCGTGCCCAGTCTGAGATAGATTTCTTTGGAGAAATTGTAAAATCTGTTTGGGTTTCTATTGTACGACAATTCGTTATGACCTGCGCGTAGGAAGGTCTGTTTAAGATAGTCGGGTGTATAGTTCTCTTAGCTTCTTGGTATGTGACAGAATGTTCCACTTTATACCGCTGAATCTGCTTTTCTCTTTTCCAATATTCACAATTCTTGGAATAGGCAGAATGGTCTCCCTTGCAGTTTGGACATTTCGGTTTCTCGGATGAACAGTTCTGATTGCTGTGATCCTGGGACCCGCAGTTGGAACAGATAGCTACACCACGGCATGCCATTTGTGAATGACCATACTTTTGGCATTTAAAGCAGCGGAGAGGATTTGGAATGTATGGTCTGATGTTACAATTTAGATATCCGGCCTTCACAGTTGTAGGTGGTTTAGGAGTGTTGAACGTTAGTATGATAGTTCTGGTTGGGATAAGTGTCCCATCTCTTGTAATTTTAATCCTTCTCACAGCTATAACGCCTTGATTTTCAAGTTCATTTTTAATTTCTTCTTCGGAGACGCTGATAAGGTCCCACTCAGAAATTACTCCTTTCGATGTATTTAGCGCATTATGGGGAGAGACCTTTACTGGGATCCCACCAAATGTTTCCATTTGAAGCAGTCTTTCTGCGTGTTTGGCATTTGCTGTCTCGACTAGAATGTCGCCTGATTTTAGTCGCTTAACATTTTTTGGTGTTCCAGCCACACTTTCTAAACATTTCTGGATGACGAATGGCGACAATTTTCCTAATGGCTGTTCTGTCGTAGAATTAAAGACAATAAAGGTAGGTGATTTAAGTGATGCTATTTCCTTTTTTTGTCTTTTGGTTGCAGTAGTCACATTGTCCTCATTTTTCCGACTCAAAGGAGTCAGATCTTTGGGATTCGTGGTAATGTTTGAGTCATTCATGTTTGCTCCTTTTGGCCCTGGGAGTGAGAGCTTTTCCTCCCAGGTTTCCGGCCCGCCACGGGGAGGCAGGAGCGGTGCCACCTAGTGACCAAGCGGAAGTAGATTAGTGGTTAGTAGGACTAGAATATATATAAGAGAAAGGTGACTTTCCTTTCTTAGGAACCTTTACACTGATACTTTTCAGTAACTATATATATTTACAGAAGAGAATTAACTTTAAACTCTTGATATATCTAACACTCTTTCACTTTATGAATCGCTTTAGAATTGCACAGAAATCGCCTGATCACTAGAAACGCTTGGCACTCGGGGCCATGTCCACAGTTGTGGCTCTTTTTTTTATCTGCAGTAATTTATTATTGGTTTGAGTTTTCCAAAGGAGAGACCATTGTTTCCTGCATGTTGTTTTAATGACAGATTTGTGATCGGTGTAGGGAACTTTTATTTGTCTGGAAGATCCAGCGTCGGGATGCTTTGCAGCAGCATCCGCATGTTCATTGCCTGAGATGCCAACATGACCAGGGATCCAGCAGAAGGTAACCTTCTGATTGACTGTTTGATAGTGAAATAACTTAGATCGGATCTCTTTAAGAATGGGGTGAGAGGGACAAAAAGTAGATTGAATGGCAGTGATAGCGCTTAAGGAGTCTGAATATATCAAGGATTCCTTGATATGGTACTTGTTTATATTATCTAGAGCCAGTTTTATTGCGAATAATTCTGCAGTATAAATACTGCATTCAGTGGGAAGAGAAACAGCTACTGAGAAGTTGGAGGAGACTGCTGCAGCACCTACGGCTGTATCCGTTTTGGAGCCATCAGTATAGATATGTACTTTTGCTGAGTTTTCCAAGGAATGCGATTTATGGAGCTGTTGAAAATTTGTATTAGCCAGGGATGTCTTCCCCCATCTTAAAAAGAAATTGTCACAGAGAGGTACGAATTCAGTCCAGGGAGGTTCGGGAGTACCAAGGTCTTGGAAGACATTATGAAAATTAATGTTCCAACTGATCATGAGCTCTTGCAGTCGAAGCCCTGCTGGGCGATTCTCATTAGGTTTATTTTGATATAGCATGGTGTATTTAGGGTCGAACAAGTGCTGCCAGCTAGGATGTGATGGAATACTCTTAATCTTTAGTGCATAGTTACATAATAAGGATTTTCTCCTTAGGTGCAGTGGAGGTTCATTTGCCTCAATATACAGGCTGTGGATCGGAGATGTTCTAAAGGCTCCCACAGCTATCCTAAGGGCACTATGCTGTATGGTGTTCAGTCGTAATAGGGAACTGTTCCTAGCGGAGTCATAGACAGGTGATCCATAATCTAAGAGTGATCTTATTAAAGCTCTATAGAGATGGAGAAGAGAGCTTCTGTCAGCACCCCAGGACATGGCGGAAACGGCTCTTAGGATGTTCAGTTTTTTAAGACACGTGGTTCGAAGGTAAGATATATGTGAAGCAAAATTAAGTTTATTATCTAAATGTAGCCCCAACAGACGAAAATTGTTAGTGACAGGTATCAGGCTGTTTTTTAAAAATATTTCTGGATCCGGGTGGAGTTTTCGTTTTTTACAAAAGTGAATTGCAGTGGATTTTTTTTCGGCTAAAGAATAACCATTCCGCAGTGCCCATGATTCTATTTTAGCTATGGAAATTTGAAGTTGTCTTTCAATGATGTTCATAGTTTGGGATTGACAGGAGATAATGAGGTCATCGGCAAACATATAGGATTCTACTGTATTTGGTACTTCCCGTGTCATGTTTGTAATTCTTACTGCAAATAATGTTGGACTTAGAATAGAACCCTGCGGTACACCCTCCTCTTGTTCAAATGATTTGGATAAATTGTTCATATACCTTACCTGAAACGTTCTGTTGCATAGAAAATTTTGTATGAATTGAGGTAACTGACCTCTCAAGCCGAAAGAATGGAGATCTTTTAGTACACCATATCGCCAGGTGGTATCGAAGGCTTTCTCAATATCGAGATTGATCATGACTAGATGTTCTCTCCTTATAAAGGCATTTCGGATGTTTGCCTCAGCTTTTATCATCACATCTAGCGTGGACCGGTTCTTTCGAAATCCATACTGGCTGCTGTTTAGTAAGTTGTTTGCTTCCAGGAACCACGTTAGCCGCCTGTGAACCATTTTTTCAAGGACTTTTCCTAGACAACTAGTCAGTGATATTGGCCTGTAGTTATGCGGAAAGGTACGATCCTTTCCTGGCTTCGGGAAGGCTAGAACAATTGAGTGACGCCAGGAGAGTGGGTAGGTATTTTCTAAGAAAATACGGTTGTAATATTTTAACAATGTTGTTTTTGCTCTGTTGTCAAGTTGCTTTAACATTATATAATAGACCCCATCTGGACCAGCAGCACTATTTGGTGTTTTATTGAGTGCCCCTACTAATTCTGCGAATGTGAATGGATGGTTGTATGGATGTGAAACTGCCGTAGAAAAATTAATCTTACGCTTTTCTGCAGATTCTTTAATTCTTTGAAAGGTTGGGTTAAAGGTGGATATTGCTGATATGCTGGCAAATGATTCAGCTAAGGCATTTGCTATATCTGCTGGTGATGACAACTCCTTCCCTTCCCAATTTAGTATTGTAGCTGGGGACTGGACATATTTGCCATTGAGCGTTTGAATTTTCCTCCAAATGATTCTACTATCTGTGTCCTTATTTATACTTGAGGAGAAGCTGATCCAGGCTTCTTTCTTTGCATTTCTTCTTATTTTGCGGAACTTGGCTCTTAGTCTTTTGAAGTTAATTAGGTTACTAGTTGTGGGGAATTTACGAAATAAATTCCAAGATCTGTTTTTTTCCCGTTTCGCATGCGTACAATCTTGGTTCCACCAGTAGTTACTGTGTTTCCGTTTCCCTGGTAAAGATTTTGGTATTGCAATGGTGGCAGCTAGTAATATTTGAGTAGTAATGTGTTCCGTGACATTTTCTATGGTCTGAGATTGTATAATTTTATCATCTAATTGAACATGAGAGGCATATTCACTCCAGTGTGCCCTACGGAATATCCAAATGGAGCGACGTGGGGAAGGGGAGTTTGCTCGTGTTTGGAGTTTGCAGAGGATTGGCAGGTGATCACTGTTCATTGGATTGTTAAGAACAGACCACTCCATAATAGTATATAAGGAGGGAGAACAGATCGAGAGGTCTATTGAACTCATGGATCCAGTCGAAAAATGAATGTAGGTTGGCTCGCCAGTATTTAAAATGGTGAGTTGATAAGCATCAAGAAAGGATTCTATTAGCTTACCTCTCTTGTCAATTGTTGGAGATCCCCACAGCGAATGATGTGCATTGAAATCTCCGAGCAAGCAGAACGGAGATGGTAGCTGGTCTATTAGATTTTCTAGGTCGTCTGAAGTGAATAAGAAATTAGGAGGGATATATATTGACGCTATTGTAAGAGTGATGCCAATTTCAATACGCACTGCCACTGCTTCAAAAGGGGTCTGAAGAGCAATATGTTTCGATGGAACGTTGTTTCTAACAAGAATTGCCACTCCTCCACAGGCTGGCGAGTCTATTCTCCTATCTCGTCTGAAGATGGTGTAATTTTTAATGGTGGGACACACTCGTGCATTTAAGTAGGTTTCCTGTAGGGCTATGCCTGCTAGATCATACCGGTCGATGAGATCATATAAATCGTCTTTTGTATTGCGAAAGCCTCTACAATTCCATTGGAGGAATCTTTCCATTAAGTGGTTTTATTGTTTATTTTTGTTTCTGACTGCTTTTTAGTTGAAACTTGCTTAGATCGATCCAATTTCCCTTTCTCTTTTTTTGGAAAGTAGGGACGTGTGACATCCATCTCATCAGTCGCATGCAGTTCTAATATACCATCATCTGATTCATTGCGTTGGTCAACATCCATGCCCGTAGCTACTGGTGGGTTCAGAACTTTAGTTTCTACCACTTTTGGTTTTGCTGTTTGAGGCACGTCGGTTGGAATGGTAATTGGGGTGTTACTGGCTTGTTCAGCTTTTTGCTGTGAAGGACACTGTTTGGAAGCAGAGAGCAAGGAACGTGCCCAATCGGCGATGGATATATTTGGAGGAACTGTAACATCTGTTTGAATACCTACTGACTGACATTGTTTAGCAGCAGTGGCATATGTACGCTTTGGTTCTGTTATGAGTATTTGTCTTCTTGCCTCTGAGTATGTGACTTTATTCTCGACTTTATATTTTTGGATTTTTTTCCCTTGTTTCCATAGTTCGCATATTTTGGAAAAAGCTGGGTGATTACCTTTACAGTTTGGGCAATGAGGAGTAGCAGTGCATTCAGATTGATTATGTTCCTTTGATCCACAATTTGGACATATTGCCTCACCTCTACATGCAGTTTGGGAGTGTCCATATTTTTGGCACTTATAGCACCTGATTGGATTCGGGATGTAAGGACGCACACGGCAATGAAGATAGCCAGCTTTGACAGATGTTGGTAGGATAGGAGAACTAAAAGTGAGTATTATACTCCTTGTAGGAACAAGAATACCATCTTTCCGAGTCAGGATTCTCCTTGCTTGGATTACTTTTTGTTTTTGAAGCTCTTGGACTATTTCCTCTTCTGATACATTTACTAAGTCCCATTCTGCAATTACACCCTTCGAGGAGTTTAGGGTGGCATGGGGAGTGACTTTTATTGGTTGTCCACCAAAGGTAGTCTGCTTTAATAACTTTGCAGAGTGTTGCGCTTTACTGGTCTCTACAAGAATATCCCCGGACTGAAGTCGCCTTACCATTTTCGGTGAACCTGCAACAGACTCAATACATTTTTGGATAAGGAATGGCGATAACTTACTCAGAGGCTGCTCTGAGAGAGAGTGTAGAATGAGGAATGATGGTATCTCCTCTTGAGGGGTTGTTCTCAGCCTCTTGGGTTGAGAGAAGTCATTATCATTGTCATTTATATTGTCTCGTCTTGAGCTCAATGGCTCTATAGGTGGATATATATTTTTATCCATCTTTGCTCCTTTCAGCCCTGGGAGAGTGAATTTCTCCTCCCAGGTTACCGGCCCCGCCACGGGGAGGCAGGAGCAGTGCCGCTAGAGTGACCAAGCGGTATAAAAGTTAGTACGTTAATTTAAAGAAAAAAAGAAAGGTGTTTTTCCTTTCTTAAACTAGCTTACGATTTGTAAGACTAAGTTGCCTAATAATAGGTTGTTGTTGTTGTTGTTGTTGTTCGGTTTAACGACACAAGGGCTACTACGGCCAAATTGTGTCTCCTAATCGTTAATTTACAAAAAACGTATTGCTAGAGAGATTAAATTATATACTTCGGTACAAACCAATATGTTTTAGATATAATAAAAGTTCTTCAATATTTGCTTCATTTCCTAAGATGCGAGATAAATCAGGTGATATATTCAATTTAGAGAGAGACTGAAAAGTGTTTGACCGGATGGTTGAATGCAAGGGACAATCAACCAGAAAATGACGGACTGTAAGTTGCGTCTGACAGGATGAGCACTGTGGTGGACTTTCTCCCAATAATAGGAAGAGATGAGTAAGGTGAGTGTGTCCAATTCTCAGTCTTGCTAGTACTACTTCCTCTCGTCTGTATCTTCGGAAGCCAGACAGCCACAGCTTTGGGTCTTCTTTTATTTGGTATAGTTTATTGTTTTTGTCACTTTTCCAGGTCTGTGACCATTTATTGTAGCAGGCTTTGCGTATGACAGACTTAAAATCAGAGAAAGGAACCTGAGGATGTTGTGAGAGAGCGGTTTCCGGATGTTTAGCGGCAAAGTCAGCACTTTCATTTCCCGGAATGCCTGAGTGGCCAGGGATCCAGCAAAATCTGACTGACTGATTGGACACACTGCAAACGAATAGCTGGGAATGAATCTGTTGCAATGTAGGGTGAGAAATGGAGGAATTCTTCCTTATGGCAGAGACAGCACTAAGAGAATCTGTGTCAATTATGGCAGATGAGATGGAAAGCTCAATTATCTTACTAAGCGCTAACTTAATGGCATATAATTCGGCTGTGAAGACGCTGCAGGCAAGCGGTAGTGTGGCTGAAATTGTACATAAAGGGAAAACTGCAGCAGCACCTACCGTACTCTCAGTTTTGGAACCATCCGTATAAATTTTACAGGCATGGTTGTTCATAGCATGAGCGGAATGTAACTGTCTGATATTGCAGGAAGGTATATTTTTCCCCCACTGGAGGAAGTATGTATCTTGAGAGACAGACACATATGTCCAAGGAGCAACAGGTGTAGTTGTGTCTTGGAAAATTTCATTTAAATTGATATTCCAAGTCTGATTGATTGATTGATTGATTGATTTTGTGTTTATTGGCGCAAAAACAGCTAAGGTTATACTGCGCCATGAAACTTGTTGTTGTTGTTGTATTTGGGTTTTCTGGCACAAGGGCCTCTTGGGCCATATTGTGCCTGTTCGATATTTGCTTATCACAAATTTCTCATGTTATTGTGATCATAGGCTATTATAGAGATTTATCTGTTTCAAATAAGTAAACAGTTCCTCCAAATTTGCATCATTGCCAAGAATCTGCAATAAGGTTATCGGTTCCTTCAAATGGGACAGGGAGGTAAAGGTTGATTTTCTGGTAGTTGAAAGTTGGGGACATTCAATGAGAATATGATATATTGTCAACTGTGACTGGCAGAACAAACACTGAGGAGGGTTCTCTCCCATAAGCAAATACAGATGAGTTGGATGTGAGTGTCCGATGCGGAGCCTTGCTAGAATTACTTCTTGCCGCCTGCTTTTCCTGATACTAGATGTCCACAATTTTGGCTCTTTTTTTATCTGCAACAGTTTATTATTTATTTGAGCTTTCCATAGGTCAGACCATTGCTTCCTACATGATGTTTCAATGATGGATTTGTAGTCGGTGTAGGGCACTGTTTGTTGCCTGGAAGTGCTTGAGTCAGGGTGTTTAGCAGCGGCGTCCGCTTGTTCATTACCTGGAATGCCTGCATGACCAGGTATCCAGCAGAAGGTAACCTTCTGGTTGGCTTTTTTACAGTAAAATAACTTGGACCGTATCTCTTTAAGAATCGGATGAGAGGGCGGCATGGTAGTTTGAATGGCAGTGATTGCGCTTAAGGAGTCTGTGTATATCATAGATTGCTTTATACAGCTGTTGTGTATTTTATCTAGAGCTAGTTTAATAGCAAATAATTCTGCAGTATAGATAGTACATTCCGTAGGAAGAGACACAGCATCTGAAAAGGTAGAAGAAACTGCTGCAGCACCAACGGCTGCATCTGTTTTGGAGCCATCAGTATAGATAGGTACTTTATCTGAGTTTTCCAACAAATGAGTTTTATGGAGCTGTTGATAGTTTATATTTGCCACAGAGGATTTTCCCCATCTGGAAAAGGAATTGTCGCAGAGAGGTGAGAATTCAGTCCAGGGAGTTTCAGGAGTAGCAAGGTCTTGGAATATGTTGTGAAATTTAAGATCCCAACTGATCGTGAGTTCTTGCAATCGAATCCCTGCGGGGCGGTTTTCATTAGGCTTACTGTGATATAATTCAACATATTGAGGATCAAACAGGTACTGCCAGCTAGGGTGGAATGGCATGCTTTTAATTTTTGCTGCATAATTACACAATAAGGATTTTCTCCTGAGATTCAAAGGGGGTTCATTTGCCTCAATATACAGGCTGTGGACCGGAGATGTTCTGAAGGCTCCCACAGCTGTCCTAAGAGCACTATGCTGTATGGTGTTTAGACGTAATAGTGAACTCTTCCTAGCGGAGTCATAGACAGGTGATCCATAATCTAATCGTGATCTTATTAAAGCTCTATACAGATGAAGGAGAGAGCTTCTGTCAGCACCCCAGGACTTAGCAGAGACTGCTCTCAGGATGTTCAGTTTTTTTAGACATGTAGTTCGAAGGAAAGCAATATGGGAAGCAAAATTAAGTTTGTTATCTAAATATAACCCCAACAGACGGAAATTGTTAGTGACAGGAATCAGGTTGTTTTTTAAAAATATTTCGGGATCCGGGTGAAGTTTGCGTTTTTTACAAAAATGAATTGCGCTAGATTTCTTTTCTGATAGGGAATAGCCATTCCGCAATGCCCATGATTCAATTTTAGCGATGGAAATTTGGAGTTGTCTTTCAATGGTGTTCATGGTTTGGGATTGACAAGAAACAACGAGGTCATCAGCGAACATATATGATTCTACTGTATTAGGTACATCCTGTGTCATGTTTGTAATTCTTATTGAAAATAACGTCGGACTAAGAATGGACCCCTGAGGAACACCCTCCTCTTGTACAAA
>NW_028328364.1:0-48253 GCF_048544385.1 Mastigoproctus giganteus
TAGCTGCAACAAATCTGAAAAAAGAGGATTTCGTTGCCGAATAGCTCTCTCCAGCATATACCACACATTCTCAATTCTAGCATATCCCACACGCTCTCAATACCATCTTCCTTGGCTCCCACATTCACCTGATCTCAATAGGATTGAGATCAGGTGAACGTGGGGGCCAGGGAAGATGGTAGAAATTGGTATCATGTTCGCCGACCCATTCTTTCACGATTCGCTGTTGCATTTTCATCCATAAAGTGGCCATCACCTTCCGGATAAAAGTGTAACATTACAGGGTTCAGTAGATATGATACAAAACTCAGGTGCTCCCTGAATGACATTCGACCTTCCACCAATATCGATGGACCCAGTCCATGCCAACAAAATATATTCCCCATACTATGATACGAGCTCCAGATGTTTGGGTTGTCTTAACAAGGCAAGTGGGCCTATCCTTTTTAATGATCGGATGCCTTGTAGCCGACCAGGATACGAGCGAAGCAAACGAGCAACTTTGAAGCAACCTATACGACGCTGAAGAGCCCACTACACCAAATTTAGTACCAAAAATTCCGGCTGTGGAGGGGGTGACTAGCTTGCCACTGCCTAAGCATGACGATGGCCTGGTGGGACTTGAGGTCATGCTTTTAACACCACCAATTAGAGATGGCTCTACACCTAATTTTCCATAACCTGGGAATTTGAAAGACAAACTCCTACCTAACACCTTCCAATTCCAATCGGATGACTTACAAATTATATCTCAGCTATCACTACAGCGCAAATTCCCTGGCGCTAATGCCTAATGCATACTTGGGCACAGAATCAACGATGTTTTCTTTTCCATTAAATATCTGAAGCTAGATATCATTTTTCAAGCTTAAACAGCTTTGAATGGCAATGTCTTTATTCAAAGTCGATTGAACATGCCATCGTTGACTTCTCAGAACAGCTGAAGTTGATTGCTGCCCGTGGAGCAGCCAAAGAAGACAGGCTTTGTAATATGTCAAATCAGGGTTTTAACAAGGAGCCTAAACTCGCCTTCATCAAGAAGCAAAGGCCTACCGAAAATGGCAGAAATCTCAACCTTCTTCAGACCTTAAGAACTACATGAGAGAAAAAGCATGCTTCTTGAAAAAGAAAACGCAGGTTCATAACCAAGCTGTTGTCGACTGATGAGGTCTAGAAGAATTCTTTTTCACCAGCCTCATCACACTGATATAGACCGAAATCCAGTCCAGGAATCGGCGCAAACTAACTTTTAGTAGGCTTGCCTACCTAATCAGGTACCTTTTTCCCCACCGGAGGGCTGGGTACCTAAGCACAGTGGGGATTTTCGAAAAGTCTAGAGAGAGATAACCATACTGACATCATAAACAAATTATCAAATAAAGCTATGGCAGGTCCAATTGATTCTCATTTGTCATAATTCAAAGATGCATTTCATAATTAAAATATAGTAGAACTTCTGCATATCTTCCAACAAGTACTACAAAAAGAAATCGTCCCAGCAATTTGGAGATCCTATCACATTAAACGTATCCCAAAGATCAAGAAGCCAAAATCTCCTAAAAACCTGCCACTGTACTCCACCAGCTGTTCTCCCGTCAATGTTTGAAACAGTGATTCAGCTAGCAATAGCCCAGCACTGCTTTGGTCACAGACCAGAGTATCTACATACAGTCATACACAAAAGATCAATAATTACCAACCTTCTAGATACCGCTTAAGAATATAACAGGCTATTAATAACTGATCACAGACTGATATTATCTTAATAGACATAAAATCGTCATATGGCAGAATATAGCTGCCAGCTCTTTTCAGGCATTCAAATACTACTTCAGTTTGTCAGATACCCTACTGCATATTTTGGTGTCACCCATACATTCAAGACATCTGTTAGTCCCCCTTAACAACTTCTAGGTAACCTTCAACATCACGAGAGGAATCACACAGGGGAGTGTGCTATCAACGATCCTTTGCAGCAGTTCTGGAGCCATTCTTGTATCTAGCGCACATTTCGTTACGTATTCCAACGACCCGAAGTTCTATGCAAACCCAAATAATCCACACCAGAATCTTGATAAAAACCTCCAAGCTTCCAATAAGATACGGAAACAATTGAGTTTCACTTGAACCCTTCAAAATCAGTTCAGATCGTGATAACCAAAAACAGTTAAAAACGATATTCAAATCTTTGTAAGAGGCGAACATGTGCACGGTGCGACTTCGCACACAGAGCTAGACCTGTGTTGGATGAAGGGCTCACTTCCCAATCTCACTTCGACAGGATAAAAAGAAAAAAGACTTACACGAACTTGTAGGCTGTAGGAGCTTCTGGGAGTGTTCCTGTGCAAAAGATTCCTACCTAAACAGATATAATGAATGTACAGGGAAGTGGGCAACTCCCTTACCATTTCCATCTTCCAAATATGGGCACAACACCCTAGAAACAAGACATCTGATGACTGCAAGAACTTCACTCTAGCACGGCCGAATAGAAGCTCCAACTGTATCAGCTTTAATATCTGGATCAAAGAAAGCGAAAAGAAATCACCCAAAACTCTTGCCTCCCATTTCCACTAACCCTTACAAATCAGAATTTTCTGAAAGATATATTCTCACCCAATATCCTAGAAATCTTCAACAAGTTTAAGCATACATCCGGATAAATTCTGCGAAGATAAACTTCACAGAAAGCAAACCCTAGAAAAATCGTAACAGCTGATGGGTCTGTGAAGAACTTATTCAATGAATGTTCACCCCTCCTAGGCGAACAGCCGTCAAGGGGGAAAACAAACGTTTTCAATAATATTAAACAACGTACATTCAAAATATCTGATTGTTAGTTACTATGCATCTACAAAAATTTGTAGAACTTCAGAGTATGTATATAATTCAAATTTTGTTTATAACTTCGGCCTTCTGTGTACATTTCAGGGGTCGAGCCCGCATGTGCTTTACATATAGATGTACTATCTCCTACCTCAGATTGTAAATAACACATTCCCCTGGCACACAGACGTGGCGAGGTGATCGGCATTTCGTGGATAAATAAATAGATAATTTGTTCAGAAGCAAACTTTTAAAATTTGTTCTCACTGACAGTTTTATTCAATTTTGCGGGTTGGTCACTGAGGGACGGCACTACACATTAACGTTTCCTAGCCATTTCTGCAACGCAATGGACAAGACAACGTTAGTTGGTTAGGTGGCTGATTTGAAGTTTCGCCGCGGCAACTAAGACAAAGAGTTATCACGAAAGGGCCTGGAGTTCTGGGGTCCATGGTTAAGAAAAATACAGTATAATCCAGTGAATGCATTTAATAACACAATAAATACAATAAGATACAGTAGAAGCTTTCGAGGCTGACGAGTCTCTTTATCAACTAATAGATTGAAATTTGAATACAACTGATACAGTTATGCGTGTTGTGAGCTGGGAGTGAATTCACGTTATTCAAGCTGGTTTCCTATTGTTGTCGCACGGACATGCGCTGTTTTACTCCAGCGTTTGTCGAGGTGCATCCTCTTGCCTTTGCAGCGGTTTATGGTCTTCGGATTGTTCAATGTATTAAATGACTCTAGCCATGCGCGGTGGCGAAAGTGTCTTGAGTGGTCCACTATTTCGAAGTCACGTTTGGGATCGAGATTGTGGTTGGTGGCTCAAAAATGCTCCGCGACTGCGGACTGTTCAGTTAAGGCAAGCCGGATTGCTCTGTCATGCTCCGTAAGGCGATCTTGAAGACGTCTTGATGTCTCACCTGTGTAGCAGCTGTCACAGTCTCTGCAGGTGGTGCGGTATATTACATTGCTATGTAAGGGAGGTGTGACAAGGGTCTTCACACTGGAGACAAGCCAACGTAAGTTTCTGCAGGATAACTGTACGCATTTGATGTTGTAATTTCTGAGGATTTTTGAGATCCGACTTGACACGCCTGGATAGTAGGGAATGTAGGCGGATTGTATACTGTCTTGGTTCGGGGGTCTTGGGTGGGATGCGAGTTCTTGTGCTTGTAATAGGCATCTGTCTAGCACATGGGGTGGATATCCCCATTTGGTCAGGGCTGTCTTCACGCGGGAAATGTCGTTGCGTCTGATTGCATCAGTGCTGGAATGGCTCCAAGCCCTGGAGAATAGGGTGCGCGCAGTGCTGTTGAGATGACTGGGTGCATGGCCGGATCTGTAGTTTGTAAATTGTCCGCACCACATAGGTTTACGATATACCGAAGTCTCTCTAGACATGGGCCTACGCGTTGCACTAAGACATCCAGGAACGGGAGCGCCTCGTTGACTTCCAACTCTAGAGTAAACTGTATGAAATTAGACAGGGAATTAAGGTATTCTAGTAGTGCTGTTTCAGAGCCGCGTGGTATTACGGTGAAAATATCGTCAACGTATCTGCAACATGTTTGTAATAGGTACAGGTGGGTTCAGGTGTATCTGCTCCTCTAAATCTTCCATGGCGATGTTGGCTACTACGGAACTGACAGGGGCACCCATGGCAGTGCCATGCACTTGTTGGTAGACTGAATCCTCAAAGGTGAAGATGCTGCTTGATAAGCACAGTTTGAGGGCGGTGCAGATGTCATCAGTGGATAGTGATGTTCTGGTTGGAAGGCTTAAGTCGTTCTCGAGGAGCCTCCTGGCACAGAGTACGGCCTGTTGAACGGGAAAAAAATTAAATTATTATTTTAGGGTTTCCCGTAATTAAATACATTAACCCGTATTCGTGTCTGTAAATTGCGTGTGTTCTCTGGTCGATTTGCCTGCTTTGCTGGACGAAAAAACCCCAGTTTCTGAGGGAAAAAACCTTGCTATCTACGCCTGAGACCGACTAACTCAGCCACGGAGTGAAAAAAAGCTCACTAAAGTTCCTCCCGTCATCGACGGGATTCGAACCCGGGCCTTTTCCACCCGGTTTGGGGAGGACGGTGACGGTACCACTGTGCTACCCACGCAGACTGTTGAACGGGAATTGAAGTGAATAATGAGACCACATCAAATGATGCCATGACGGAGCTGTCAGGAAGTGAAAGGTATTTAATGAGGTGGATGAATTCGCCGCTGTTTTTGACGGTGTGTGTGTGTGTGTGTGGTATTTCCTACAAGAGGTGAGAGGAGGCGCGCAATATGCTTGGATAGTTCATACGTTGGGGCATTGCAGCACGGTACTATTGATTTGAGGGGAATACTCGGTTTGTGTATCTTTGGCAATCCATGGAATTGCGGCAATTGGCAGCCGGTGGCACGTAGAAGACGCTGAGTTGTAGTCGAGATTTTCTTATCTTTGAATCAAGTGTTGACGAGTTTATTGTCATGTGTCTCTAGACGTTTCAAGATCTTAATGGGTGGATCAGACAGAGGTTCATATACATTTGGGTCTAGTAGTAGGGCCAGAGCTTTCTCTCGGTAGGCTGACTGGTCTAATACAACGGTCCGGCGCCCTTTATCAGCAGGAAGTACACGACGATGGTGTTGTCTTTTCTTATAGATGATAGGGCGGCGGCATGTTGACGATGGTTAAGGTTTGAGTAAGTTTGCCCAGTGCTGCGGAGGATTGCGACAGTCCTGAAACGGATCTCGTTGGCAGTTTCTTCGGGAAGGTTGGTAATACTGGCTTCTATACCCATAGCGAGCTGTGTGACTGGAGGTTTAGTTGGTACGACGGCGAACTTCATGCCGTTGGATAAGACATTGAGCTGTTCAGAGGATAGTTGTTTGCTGCTTAGGTTCAAGACGAAGGAAGTTGTGTCATTTGAACGTGTGCTCGCTTAGTTTATTCTTAATTGAGACAGCGAGATTTGGAAGTTAATTAACACTTAAGTGTCCGCGGCAAGTTACGAACGGTAAATCTACGGACACTTAAGTATTAATTAACTTCCAAATCTCGCTGTCTCAATTCAGAATAAAACGATCCTGACTAGGTCTATAAGCTACTTATAGTAAATAATTTGATGTAACAATTGGTCAATAAAGCGGCTAAATATGTCTAAAAAACTTCTCGTTCAGCGGAGCTGCAGCTTGTAACACGTGGATTTGATACCCTTACTGATACTTTTATGCAATTACAAGGCCGAGTAAAGAATAAATACACCAGATTAATCAGAAAATCACAAAATAAAGCTATACTACTAAATTTAAATCAAAAGTTTTAGAAAAACAATAATTTCAAATCAATAAATAAGAAAATCCACTTAACGGCTTTGAACACGTCTGGCTCCCACTAGCCTCGCCAGCAAAACCGAATTAGACGTCAAACCTTTCCTAATGTATTTTGTGAAGAGTCTTGCCAGTTTTTGTGTTATACCTCTTCCTCCCAATTTTAACAACTCTACAGTAACTTCATCTTCCCTCGGGGCTTTCTGATTCTTCATTTTCTTCAACCTCATCAGGAAGAAAATCTGGTATGTCGTATGTGCTACTAATTTGCGATCCATCTTCCCCATTGCTGGCATCATTCCCTCACTCCTTGAATAATTCTCTATAGTAGTCTTCTGCTATTTGAATTATGCCTTCTCTACTATTCATAAGTACACCATCGCTATTCTTCAGTTTCAGTATCATTTGTCTTTCTGTATTACTGCGCATGGCTGCTGATTTAAATCCTTTGTTTTCCCTTAATGCTTGTTCTACTTTTCTTGTGTTAAATCTTCTTGTGTCCTCTCTGAGTCTCTTTCTAATGGCTGTGCATAACTCAGTATATTCAATTTTCTCCTTGTCATGTTTATCTTGTTCTTCGTTTGTTGCCTTTGGTTCATCATAACAAGTGTTTCTTGACTAATTTTTTCTTCTTTGGATTTCTTTTTACCTATAGTTTTCTTGGGCTTTATCACTTTCAGAAAGTTGTAATATTCCTTGTCGATACCTTGGTCCGGAGCAGTCTGCAGAAGCTCAAAATTGTTCTTAAGTTCCAGTACATACTGCTTTTTCTCCTCTTCCGTTATCACAAAAACCTTCGTATTATTTACTCGAGTCAGGTTTTTCCTTTCTTTTCCTACATCACCTCTACCTCTTAAGACTGAACTTAAGTAAGGTATGGAAGTATTATTAATCATGTGTTGTGGAGCGGTATAAGGTAAAAGAGTATAGCTTAATCTAGAATATCCTTTCATACTTTGTACTGTAAAGAGAATACTATCAACTGTTACATGTACTTAATTATTGAACAATTTCCTTCATGTAAATATATGTAATAAAATTTTGTATAGATTTTAAACGAAATGTGTTTAGTCATTCTGAACATTCAGCCAAACCGAAGGAGGAACACATTAATATAGAACCTGAAAGCTCCTGATAGATATACGAGTCAGATTGCAAAGTGGGATATAGTGAAGAGGTAAATAGAATAAATAGGTATTGTAGAAAAAAGTAATATCAAGGTAAGGGGTAAAAATAATAATATAAGTTAAAAAATATTAAAAATCAGCTAGACCATCCCCCCCCCCTCCCACACACACATCTGGTACTGAATGTCCGCCATCGTTAACATTGTTTTTTAGAGGTTCTCGGTTACGATTCTAGTTCTAGTAATTCTTCGTTATTGTTATATACATTTCGTTTTTTATGTTTCTCTTCGGTTAAGTTATTCTCTCTTTCGCTTATTACTGCACCTATATCGTTTAGATTCTCAGTTTTATTTTCCAATACAAAAAAAAATTGAAATTATGGCACATTTACTTCCTTCTTTTTCCCTATTTAATTGTATTTTTCGTTTTTCAGCTCCGCTTTTATATTTTCTACCAGACATTTTTTAGGTATTTATTTAATGAAACAAATAATTACATACAAGCTTTCTAATTTCATATACATATATAAACCATGCTACAATACACTACACTCTCTCTTCTCAGTTATTCTCAATATGAGAATTATTAACATCAGTTATATTTTACATAAAATTGACTCCACAATGATTACTCAATCATTCTCTTACCTTACCAATTTGTTTTTCTGTCTTTCTCTTACATCAATAACATTTACTTCAGCTCTTTTTACTCCTTTAGAAACTTTGTTTCTAGCCTCTCACACAACACATAAAACGTATTACGTCTGGTACCCTCTTTCTTATAGGTCACCCATTCTGCCTTAATTAATATCCTAGCCACCCTGGTCATCCCTCTTTACTCATGAGGTTTATCTATTAATAAAATTTATTTCTCTTTGCACCTCATCTGATATGTTACCTTGTTTGGCACTTGGCCTAATTTAATGACATAGGTTAACCTCTCCTTACAGTACTACCCTTATAAATAATATTTCTTTGCTAATTCCTTTACATTATTACTTTGATTTTACTACACCTGAACCACCCTTACATTTATTCGTAATCATTAACAACAGGAATGTTCCTTTCTTTTACAAGGACTATCACTCAACTCAATGGCTTACAGAGCTAGGTTATAAGTCCTTGAGTTCAGGATTAAATAAAGAAACAAGGAACAGACTTACTTTCTGAATTCGCTTCCAGTGTCCTCGCGTTTAGGTTTCCCACGCGGCTGACAGGCTTACTTCAGTTTCTTGGGCTCTCCGGTTTTCCTTCGAGGCAGACAGGCTTACTTCAGATCCTTGGGCACTCTGGTTTTCCTTCGAGACTGCTGGGGGCACTCAGGCTTTCTTTCGAGGCTCACAGGCTTACTATCACTTCTGGGGCACTCTTGACATGACGCACCTTCTGGTGTAGACGATATATTCACAGGTGTACATACCTGGCTCATTCTCTTTACAAGGGCCTACATTACCAAACTCGCCTACCTCTACTTCAATCCGCACTCATGACCTTCTTTCTCCCCTTTGACCACACCACACAGAATGCTCTTTTCTCTCAATTTTTCTTTCCCCGAACTTCACTCTTCCCCTTAAGTTTAGCACGTCTCCTCCAACCAATCCTTCCCCTCTGCTTAAATTTACGTTCCTTTCCATTTGCCAACACAATTCTCCCTAGCGTGCAAACCAACCCTTTTCTCAAAATTTCTTTTTTTTTTTTCACAAGCAGTATGGCCTTTTCATGTCCACGGCAACTTCAACTTCCAAAAACACTCATTTTCGTTTCACACCTTTCTCTCTAAAAGTATCCGAACACCCAAAAATCAGTCAGCCTGACGCCGTTTTTAATTTCTCTATTAATTTATCTACTATTCTCAATTCTTACGCTTAAACTGTCCCATCACTAAATCTAGCGTTCTTCAAACTTTAACATTACTTCTAGCAAAACAATTTTTATTTTAAATTTCATCTTACATTGTCATTGTCAAGTAGGCAAGCTTATAGCTTACGCTGCTTACTAGTGCCTACCGCTTACTTCAAATAAACGGTGTCCAGCTATTTTTATTACGGCTCATTTCGACGAAATGCAAAAAACGATTGAATTTACGTGCCGACAAAAGATTTTCGGAGAGTGATTTAACTTATATTTATTTAGTAAATTTGCCGATACTTACCAGTGAAGAAACGAAGCACGTGAAAGTACACTTCACCGAACGAATGACTATTTAATATTCAACTATACTGTACTATACATAGCCTCAAATGTCAAACGGTGAGAGTTACGCTAAGCTAACACGCTTCAGAGGGCTAGACTTGCACTCCCCCCATTCCGACTTTGCCACATTGTTTGCATAATTGACAAATGACAAAGTATATTTTGATTTTACCGACTGCAGACAGAGGCGATAGAAGACAGAGCCGTGTTTACTATTTACTGTCATTTAAAACATTGATATTTTATTCAAAACCAATAGTGTTGCAAACCAACGATTTAAACTTTATCTAGGTACGAAAAAATTTTGTATAATTTATTTTTTCTTAAATTTTTAATTTAAATTGGTTTTTTTTTTTTTTTTTTTTTTTTTTTTACCGCGAAGGGAGCCTTGTGATTGAACGGGGTCCTGGGCTGCAGCCCATAAAGACCATGCCTAAATCCGCCCCTGCGTGAACTTTGTATTAACGACATTCCACTGTAATGTAAATGGATTATACTTTATTGTGTTGAGAAACGCATCACTCCTTTATTCAAGAATCGTGATGGTTGCTAACAAACATGCACAACACGGGTGATTTCGAAGAAATGCTTATTCGCAAGTACAGATCCAAATACATCTTCGCCCTACACAAATATCCTGCAGTTAAAAAACGAACAAAGAGTTGTGAAATTCAAAATGTACGCAATAACAACCCACCACTTCCTCGCCACTAATTACCACATGCAGAAAACCCTCGCCTCTCCTCCTTCTCCGAAACTGCCCTCACCTCAACCTCTGACGACAAAATTAAACAGCTGAAGCCAAACTTCATCGACGCTACCAGACTGCGGAGTTTTGTCGCCCTAATGAGTATCCACAACGGAGTTCTGCTCCACCCTCCCCACAAGATATTGCTATAATAATTTCACCTGAAACGTACTAAGATTAGAAGGTGATACCACTCATAAAACTTCGAATTTTGAATGTACGCTTACAAATACAGCGATATACAAATCTTAAGCACCGGTTAGATTACCGTGGCACCTCGGAACAGATGCACGTCGGGGAAGGCTTACCTCAGTACAGTAGCGTGCATCAGTTACAGTACCGCCTTCCAGTATCACTGAAAGGGGTGGATATGGCGATTCTCGCCATATCCACCCCTTTCAGTGATGTTTGCGAGGTGACACCGTGTGCCAACCTCTCTCCAGATTAGCTGACGTCCAGAATTGCTGCTGAGACTGAATCTACTCTTTATCATTATCAACCCACTGCAGGATGGAAACCTCCTCAACAATTCATGCTGAGGGAAATGGACCATAATCTGCCACGCTGGTCCAGTGCGGGTTGGCAGATCGACCGTATTCAGCAGTCAGGAAAACCCCGGTCTACTCAAAGAGCGTGTGCTACTGCACTCCCGCTCCTGACCACTCGGCTACGGAGGCCGTTTTTACCGTGTGCCAACCTCTCTCCAGATTAGCTGACGTCCAGAATTGTTGCTGAGACTCAATCTACTCTTATCAGCAAAGAGTACTTTAAGTAAAGATTTTGTGGTTGTAACCTTTAAAAATAATATTTAACTCCAAAAAAAAAAAAGATACTATTATTTTTAGGCCAACCGAAATAATTAAATTCATCCACCGTGCTGTGTGTCTTATGTCTGTGAAAAAAGCCCATTAAAGTTCCTCTTTCACTCCGCTGGATATCGCTTGCAGCCTCGATATTCTAATCAGAATATCGAGTAAAGGATACACCCTACACCCACAGTATATATACATTTGAGCAGTGACGTACGTATCACGTCAGTTATACATTCCATTGTTAACTAAACAATTCAACCAAATCACTTATTATTGTTTAAAGGCAACAGATTCTCATTGTAAGTCACATCTTTTGTTTACTTTTCTCCAAAATTTGATCATAAGTTGAAATATTGAGCCTAACAGAACACGAGCAATCCTTGGCACTGGCCACAACGTATCCGTGGACATAAAACATTGGATCTTTAATAGATTGAAGAGCGTTGCACAAAAGCCTTTCCCCCTGTGAAGTGTCATATTGCGAGTCAATATAATCTCTCCTTCTGGAGCAGCGAATGTTAACTTTGTAAAATCATAAATACGTGGGTGTTGTCTTGGATGAAAAACTAATTTTCATTCAACACGCCAAATACGTCAGATGTTGTTCTTTGGTTTTTAGGAGCATTAGCAACTAAGGCCATATTGCTCCGGGGATATGCAGTGGTCATTCCCTGACCTTTCCGCATCCTCCCTATTTGGTGACTCACGGGCTCGAACCCCAGTCTAATCAAGAAGCGTGTGCTACCACTGCTGCTCCTGCCCACCTGGCTACGGAGGCGCCAGATACGTCAGGGACAAAATTAGAGTGCTAAGAGGTAAACTCCAAATTGTTGTAAGGAAACATTGGAGTATTAAATCTTCTACTCTATTAATTTATTATAAATGCCTTTTTCTCCCCAGAGTATGTTATGCTGCTGGGGCTTCGGCTCCTTGCATTCGTCATCGAGTTGTTAGCAGACTTTTTCAACAAGCGCAAAGAATCTATTTACTTGCTTCGTCCAGGGCCTGCCGGACGATTTCTACAGCAACCCTCTTTACTGTCTGTGGCAAGTTGCCCATTAAATATGAAATCGAACATTCTTTCCTGAGACATCGCAGACGTCTTGGAATACCTGCTTACTTTGACCAGTTTAGTATTGACTATAATATTAGTGATAAAGAGGATTACAAGCGCCTCAGAACTTTATATGTCTCTTCTTGGCAGACCGAATATGGTGACATGGATCGACTGGTAGAATTATGACCTTGTTTTTTTTTCCAGTGTTCAGGAAATTAATAATAAACCCTGGCTGCACCCAGGTTTGTATACTACATTTTTGCTTTCCGGACACGGCAGTCTAAATTCAAAGCCTTTTGTTCTGGGTTCGACTGCGTCTCCAAATTGTAAATGTGGTCCTTTGGGGACTGTCGAACATTGAAATTTTGATTGTACATATTATGTAGATATTAGAATGCCTTTTCAATTACAAACTGTTGTTTATAAAGTTGAAGATCTTCCTATTTTGTTGGAATCTCCAGACCTTTCTAAGATTTTTTCCCGTTTTGCAGACGATATTTTCTGCAGACACAAACGTGTTCTGGGTCTACCAGATTAAACTAAAATGTAAATAATTGTTTGGTACTGTACCTTTTCCCTTTAATTTTAATTCCCTTTACTTAAAACTAAACTTTAAACTGAATCAGTTTTTCAGATATTTAAAGTTGATTTTACTAAAACAATTTATTTTCGGTGTAATTCTGTTCAATCTTATGTGGCTTGTCTTGCTGACCAATTGTTTATCTGGGCTTGAGATGTAGATTGCCAATGAAAGCTCTAATTCTGATGGTAGTTTGCTTTGATATTAGGAGAATTCCTTTATCAGAAGCTAAGATAATTTTAATGAAATGGTGTGGCTGATCTGCTGATCATATTCTGTTTTAGGCTCGGATTTATCGCTAATTTGTTTCGGAAGCTCTAAATTGTCGCTTAATAGATTAATATCAGGATATTTTCCTGTCTCTGTTAATATAAATGAATAGTTATAATGAACTGTTGTCGCTGGTCTAGCTAACCATATTCATGCTCACCGACTGTTGAGATTTTGTCATAATGATTTTAACTTCAATCCGCAGCTTAACTGAGTGTTAGTTTAGTGTCCACTGTGGCACATTTCTTTTATACTCCCTGTTTTTATTATTTGATATATCCAAAGATATATCAATTACCTTACTTCTTCATATTCAAAATTCTAAATTCATCAGTACCTTTTAACTGTTCGTTCTTCCTTGGGAAACTCGGTTTTCCGATTCCTCGATTGTTAAAATTCGCTAAATTGTTCCTGGCTGCCTCCTCGTGGCTAGAGACGGGAGTGAGAGGCTGTGCCGTATTTTATCCTCAGCCTCTCACTGCTAAATGCCAGGTGCCGGCACACACACACAACATAACCAAACATTACACACACGTAGTACAAGTCTTTATTCTTTCTTTAACTTTTAGATGAATTTATTAGTTTTTTTATATATTCCGGCAGTTGGCGCTATGCCTTACATAGGGATGATATAGGGGAAACCCTGGATGCCTCCAATAACGTACATAAACACTTAGAAGCTTAGTCCTCCAGGAGTTCTGTATCAGTGGTGGTATTGGGCACATCATAAACAAGGACCGATGGATCAGCGCGTTTAGGCGGGTTGCTGGGTAGGCCAACTGCCTGCAGTGCAGGTGCCATGGAGGCTGAGGTCAGATGTTCCTTGCTGGTGGCTTCCAGGAGGACTTCTCGGTTACGAATGACTCGTAGCGATTTTATTTTAATGATTTAAAATCTTTCTTTAGGGTGGATTGGAGAAATTCTTTGACCTACTCGCTTGTCTTAAGTTGGGAGCATTCAGATGCACGCACCAGGAGGATGTGCTGGTCCTTTTTTAGTGGCTTGTGTCCGCTGGAGGACTGCTGACTAATGGGGATGGTTGTGCTGACTCCAGGACAGCAGAATAGGATTTTGGTGGAAGTCCACTTTGTTTCTCCTTGATCATCTTGATAGGCTCTGGGCCCTCAATTGAGGGCAAGGGTAGCTTGGAGATGGTACCAAGGACTTGCTCCAGGATAGCCGTATAAATATTAGTAATAGTAATGGCCGCATGGTGCAAGAAAGCCTATGGCTGCAAAAAAAAAAAAAAAAAACTACCGAACAAAACAATGATAAAAACAAAAATAAATAAATAATAATAATTAATAAAAAATGGAAATGAAACCTATCGTCCTATTCGCTTCCCTGCCCCAATGGTATTATCCAGATGACCTTTGAATTTCCCCAAACTGTCAGCCTCTACCACCCATGTAGGCAACTTATTCCAGTAATTTATAACTCGCTGGCTAAAATAAAACTTCCTGCAGTGCAATCTAAACCTTTTCCCACGTAACTTGAATTTACGTCCCTTATTCTAGCATCATTTATAATCTTGAAAATTTCGTCCTCATTCATTTTACTGATGCCTCTCAGAGCCTTAAACACCTCAATCAAATCTCCTCTAAGGTGTCTAGTTTCCAAACTCTGCAACCCACATATTCGAAGTCTTTCTTCATAAGGACGCCCTTTTGCCGATCTCACAAGGCGAGTTACCCGTCTTTGCACCCTTTCAAGAAGCTCGATGTCTTTCTTTAGGTGCGGTCTCCATACTTGAACACAGTATTCCAAGTGTGGTCTAACAAAAGCCTTATATAATGGGATTATCACGTCCCTATCTCTACTTGCAAAAGTTCGACAGATCATAGATAGGACACCATGGGCCTTCCTTGCGACCTGTTTACAATGCTCAGAGAATTTCATGTCTGACCGGATCGTAACACCCAAGTCCCTTTCCACCAGTACTGGGTTCCGTTGAACTCCACCAAGTGAATAAGTTATTTTGGGATTACTGTTTCCCAGGCGTAATACCTTACACTTTGTTGGATTAAAGCATAGCTGCCATTTTTCTGACCATTCCTGAAGTCTATCTAGGTCTCTCTGAAGAAGCTCAGCTTGACAGTGATCATTAAACACTCTACCAATTTTAACATCATCTGCAAATTTAGACATCACGCCCTCTATCCCTTCATCGATGCCGTTTAAGAAAATTAAAAACAACAGTGGTCCTAATACTGATCCTTGGGGAACCCCACTTTTTACATCAACCCAATCTGAGTTATAGCCATTTATCACAACCCTCTGCCTCCTGCCCTGAAGCCATCCTTCTATGCAACTAAGGATTTTCCCAATGATTCCAACCTGTTCCAGCTTATAAAGCAACCGCTCGTGTGGGACTGAGTCAAAAGCTTTGCTGAAATCTAAATAAACAATGTCGAAATTATTCCCTAAATCCAGCTCGTGAGTAACCCTTTCGAAATAGCGAACCAGATTTGTTAAACATGATTTTCCCTTTACAAAACCATGCTGAGTATCCTTGAGAATTTCAATTCGATCCAAATGATCCTGAATTCCACCCTTGATTATTGCCTCCATGATTTTCCCTACCACTGAAGTCAGACTGACAGGTCGATAATTTTCCACTTCACTTTTAGAGTCACCCTTATGTATGGGAGATACATTGGCACTTTTCCAATCGAAAGGAATCTCGCCAGAGTCTAGTGGTGCTCGCATAATTAGCCTCAATGGTTCAATGGACTCACTTGCCGCCTCCCTCAAGGTTATAGGGTATATTCCATGAACTCCAGGAGCCTTACTGGTCTGTAGGCTCGAAAGTTTTTTCATTAAATAATCTTGCGAAATTTCAATATGATTAAATACATATTTTTCAACTTCGCTGCCACAATTTCCGACTGCCACAAAAGCTTTTTCATTTGTAAATATCGATGCAAAATAACTGTTGAGTTCATCTGCAACGGCAGCTGATGTATTTAATAATAACCTCTTTCCCTTACATAAAGGTCCGATCTGTTTGTCGTGCTCTTCTTGGCATTTATATATGTGAAGAATTCTTTATTCCCACCTCTTTGCTCTGTTTGCTAGTGATTTCTCATAAACTGCCTTTGCCTGTCGAACCTTTTCTGTGGCTCTATTACAGATCACCTTGTTGCTGTTATAGGCTTCAGTACTTGTTATTGCTCTGTAACCTTTCCATCCACCTTTTTCTGCTCAAGTAATGTGGCAACTTCACTATTCATCCAACTTGGAACCCTCCTCGTGGAGTATTTTTTTAATGGTATATACGCATTCAAGGCATCTGTGATTAATGTTTTAAAAGCGTACCACAGTTCAAATGTATTCATTCTCTGTGCGATATCTACCCAGTTAATAGAGGCCACGTAGCACCTTAAGGCATCGTAATTTCCTTTTCTCAAATTAAAACCCATTCCTTTGCCTTTTACTACTGCTACGTCTTTCTTCATCATCCACCGTAGAACTCCGTGATCACTTCCTGCTACTGGTTCCTCTACTGTCAGCCCTGTTATGTCATCTGATTCATGGGTGATGATGAGGTCTAGGATATTCTTTTCTCTGGTACTTTCCTTGACATGTTGATACAAATAACAGTCATCTAGTTGATTTAAAAATGTTGTTCCCCATGTCGAGTTTCCTTCCCATTTACTCCAATCAATTAGAGGCAAATTGAAATCAACCATAATAAGACATTGACGCTTACTTGCCCATTCCATTTGCATGTAGAGGCTTTCGTCATAATCTTCGCAATCACCTGGTCTGTAGATTACTCCTACTCGCATTATACCTTTGTTTGCAACTATCTCACACCATGCAGATTCTGCACTAGCATGCGAAACGTCTGAATCCGGGAAAGCCACCGTCGCACTCAGGCCGCTTCTGATAAGAAGCATTACCCCACCACCCCTTCTATCTACCCTATCCTTCCTAAATACATTATACAAGCCATATTGAAACTCATAATCCCCAATTTCCGAGTGGCACCACGTCTCCGTAAGCCCTATTATGTCTGCGTTACTTGTTTTAACCAGCAGTTCGAATTCGCTCATTTTATTGACCACACTTTCTAACATTACTGTATAAACAGTTAAGACTTACTGTTCTTGAATATTTAACAACCCTTGAAGTTTTTAGGCCCTCTTCCCTGGCATTAGCTACCCACTCGCGCGAAAAGTTTCTGCCCTCAGAACATCTAGATAATACGTTCAGTTGGGGTAGCAGAGGTATGTGCAAGCGTTACTTTGACCAATACTATCAGATAAACGCGTGTCAGTATTACCCACATCCCCCCCTAACTAGCAGTTTCTCGGAACCTTTAAGGTATCCTCAATAATACTGGCAAAATCGTTTGCACCACCTTTGTTTAAGTGTATCCTATCTCTACAAAACAAATTCCTTCTACCTACAAGTGTGGGCCATGCTGATAGAAATTTCCCCCCTAAAACCTTGCAGAGTCCTTCAAGTCTTGAGTTAATCCACAACGCTTTTAATATATAATCCCTCCTATCGTGTCTGGGCAGAATTGCAGACACGTAGACATTGTTGCCTAGCTCGCGACATTTCCTCAGCATGGTCCTGAATTTTCCCAACAAATCGTCAGAACGTGTACGTTGAATATCATTAGTCCCCACATGAATTATAATATTCTCTTTACCCCCTTTAAAATCTGACAATCTGTTGGTGACATCATCAATAGTTGCTCCCGGCAGACATACCCTGGTTCTACTCCACCTATCCTTATTACAAAAAAATAACCCCGTTTCCCTGACAATGGAGTCTCCTAATAAAACAATGTCCTTTTTAACCAGAGTAGTTTGCACTTGGTTTTTCTGTTTTGAGGCTCGAATCGGTTGTGCATCACTTGGTAGATTGCTGGAGTCTTGAGTCCCTGACGATCTCCCAGATGCATTATTCTCGAGGGCAAGCACCCGTTTTTTCAGGGACTCAAATTGTTCCATCAGTGCACCAAATTGTAATTTCAGATCGGTGCACTCCGTACATCGATCACGAAGAAAAGAATCCCCAGGTGAGCTAGGATCAGTCACCAGGTCGACCTTGGAAAACATTCCACATGTTCCACAACGGATTAAATCATTACTCACCCGTAAATCACCATCGGCTATTTCCGTTTGAGTCATGATACCCTGTGACGTGTTTAAGGCAGATCTCGTCACTACCATTAAAAAATTAAATAAATATCAATGAAAGTTAACTTTAAAAAATTTTATCTATAATATTATTAAAATCAAACTGTTACAGGAAAACCTATAACAAAATAATCCAACAATATATAAAAAAATCAAATATTTAAAAGCACTGTCCAAAAGTAAACCACCTAACTGAGGAGCCCTGATGAAGCGCGTCCGCTCACCTCGAATGCCAACACTAATATTCGTGATGTTTCAAGATGCTGCGATATGCAGAAATGAAGCCTTTCTTGGTAAGAGCACACCTTTATTCCCCTTCTCTGTACTTGTTCCAGAAGCTCTATATCCTTCCTAAAATGAGGCCTCCAGACCTGTATGCCATACTCAAGCTGTGGCCTTATCCTTTCCTGACCACTGTATTAGCAAAATTCCTGTATATCATTGACAACATTCCACGAGCTGTTCTGACGACCTGTCTGCACTGCTCAGCGAAATTCATATCTCACTGCACACTTACTCCGAGCTCTTTTAAATTCTTCACAGTCCAATATAGGTTCACACAGTTGGTACTTTACTCTGGAGTTGCCCTAGGCATCACTTTGCATTTGTCAATGTTAAAATTCAGTTGCCACTTCTCAGCCGATCTCTCTCAATTTTCTAGATCCTGTTGCAGTAGCATACTGTCATTAACATCTCTGCAAACCTTTGTAGCTTTGCAAACTTGGACATAGGCCTCTTTACCTTTTTACCTTCATCAATACCATTGATAAATACAGAAAACATTGGGGTCAACCCCAGACCATGGAGTTAATCCACTAATAACACTGGTCCACAAAGAGCAGTGTCCATTGATTACCACTCTGTCTTCTCCCACTCATGCATCCCTTTTCCCGTAGCAGCAACTTTCCCTTAATGCCACACTGCTCCGATTTCCACAGCAGTCTTATGTGGAACAGTATCAAAAGATTCCCTGAAATTGAAGTATATGATACCAAAATTATATTTTGCATCCAGTTCCTTCGTAACCACATTTTAAATTGGTTAGACAGGATTTCCCCTTAACAAACCCATGCTGTGTCTGAGCTATAACTGAAGTACAACAGTGTTATCTAGATGATCCTGCATTACTTCTTTAAGCAGTGACTCCGTTACTTTTCCTGGAACAGAAGTATCTATTATCCCAACAGGTCTGTATTTACTGGTGTCATCCTTTGATCTCCCTTTGTGAATTGGGGATACATTCAGGAGAGGCCAGTTCGTGGTGGCCTCTCCTGAATACAAGGATGCTCTCATAATTATGGCTAAGGGTTTGCTTACTTCCTTCGCTGCCTCCCTTAATATAACTGGATATATCCTATCCATCCCAGGTGCCTTTTTTATATATAATTTTAACAATTTCTCTTCCAGTTTCCTCTCAGTTATTGCAAAATCATTTAGCTCCCTGTTAGAATTTGATAAACTTCTGGCCTTTTTAGAGAATTTCTCATTTGTGAATATGGATGCAAAATATTCATTCAGTTTATCATCTACCTGAGCTAAGTAAAAGTCAAACTTTTTTTTTTCTTTTTTTTTTTTTGTCCTCGCTTTTTCCCATTATATATGGGGTCAGCGTTTTTATTGTTTTGGCATGCAATTTTTTTACGGCCGGATTCCCTTCCTGACGCCAACCCTCACCCTGTATCCGGGCTGGGGGTATGCGGTGGTCATTCCCTGACCTTCCGAATCCTCCGTATTTGGTGGTCACGGGCTCGAACCCCGGTCTAATCAAGAAGCGTGTGCTACGCACTGCTGCTCCTGCCCACCTGGCTACGGAGGCTCCCTCAGCAAAAGTCAAACTAAGTGGACCAATTCACGTGGCTTATGACAGAGCCTTCTGCAAATTCAATCTTGAATAGAGGTATACCTTGGAGAAAGGGGAGGAGTTAGTTGTCCTGCCATTGGGTCATCCTAAATCCTTCCTATCTCTGTATAACACCTTCATTTCTTATGCAGATGACCTCAAGGTATTAATCATCACACAAGCTATTCGAATAGATCTGAGTGTTTCAAGAATGCTTCCCTGAAAATATCGCAGTCAAAACCATCATCTTGGAACATAACTCATCCAGTCTGCGTACACGTACTTCACTAAAGAAGGGCCCTAGGTCAACAACACTACCATCCAGATGTTTATCCAATCAACAAAAGCAGTACGAAGAGCTTGTTATGATCATCTTACATTCATCCAGCACTTTGCCAATTTTAAGAGGAAAACCCTCGCTACTCTGTGGAGGGCTCAAGAGGCTATTATCCAAAACTGACTGGTCAGCTGATATCGATGGGCTAATATGGAGTCTCCCCAGTGGCCTTCTATGCATAAATGAGTTAAGCCCCTGCAGCAGTCAATTTTGAATCTTCCTGTAACGTGGCTAAGCTATCTCAGCCGCATTCTAGGCTGCTCTTGCATAGGATCGCAATCCATAGCATGACAGAGATGCCATCATGCGAAGTAAGCCTCAGAGCAAATTAAGTAATGACTCTCCTTTCCGGTCCTAAATAACTAGACTGGAGGGCCTTGAAAGGATGTTTCTGCTACTAGAAAATTTCATCGACAAGCTGCACACACACTAAATTTATTATTATTATTTTAGGGTTGCCCGTAATTAAATACATTAACCCGTGTTTGAGTCTGTAAATTGCGTATGTTCTATGGTCGATTTGCCTGTTTTGCTGGAAGAAAAAACCCAGTTACTGGGGCGAAAAAACCTTGCTATCTACGCCTGAGACCGACTAACTCAGCCACGGAGTGAAAAAAGCCCATTAAAGTTCCTCGCGTCATCTACGGCATTCGAACCCAGGCCTTTTCCACCCGGTGTGGGGAGGACGATGACGACACCACTGTGCTACCGCGCAGACTGCACACAGAGTACAAGCGGATGTGCGAAGGCAAGGACTACAGAAATAGTTGTTCACCATACATATAGTTCGTACAAAGATCCTTCTAAGTTGATTCGCTTTCACCCCCGAGGCTCCCAGCTGTCCATTCTATGAACAAGCCAGGGCTCCCCGCCTAATAATTAGCATTAGCATTAGTAGAGGCATTTGATGCAAGAAAGCAAGCTTATGCAGCATCAGCCAAAAAAAAAAAAAAAACCCCACTTCCACTTCACCCCTCTGTTCGTTCAAAATACCTGTCCAGCTGAGCCTTAAACTTATTTAGGCTATCAACCTCCACCACAAGGGATGGAAGTCTGTTCCACCAACCAACCACCCGCTGGCTAAAGGCAAATTTCCGCACGTCTATCCTACATCTGTCTTTCCTCAATTTGAATTTATGCCCTCTCAGGTGATTATTCTGAGCTAGAGGAAGAATCCCATCAGCATTGAGCATGCTTAAACCATTCAAGGCTTTATACACCTCTATCAGATCACCTCGCTGGTGCCTAGTCTCCAGACACTGTAATTTGCAAAACTTAAGCCTTTCTTTGTAAGAGCACCCCTTTGTCCCATTCACTAATCTTGTTGCCCTTCTCTGTACTCGTTCCAGCAGCTCTACATCCTTCTTGAAATGAGGCCTCCAGACCTGTATACAGTATTCTAGTTGTGGCCTGACCATTGCCTTATACAAGGGAATAATCACCTCCTTATCCCTGCTAGAAAAATTCCTATATATCATTGACAATACACCATGAGCTACTCTTGCAGCCCATCTGCACTGCTCAGAGAACTTCATATCTGCCTGCACAACCACCCCCAGGTCCCTTTCATTCTTTCCACTGTCAGTGTAGTACCACAGAGTTGATACGTTGCTCTGGGGTTGCTGTTTCCCATGTGTGGTACTTTACATTTGTCAATGTTAAACTTCATTTGCCACCTCTCAGCCCATCTGCTCAACCTTTCCAGATACTGTTGCAGCAGCATAGTGTCAGTAGTGTCCTTGACAACCCTGCTAACCTTTGTATCGTCTGCAAACTTGGACATTAAGCTTGATATACCATCACCAATATCATTTGTAAATACAGAAAACAATAATGGACCCAACACTGAGCCCTGAGGGACTCCACTAATAACATTAGTCCAAGATGAGCAGTGTCCATTGATTACCACTCTCTGTCTTCTCCCCCTCAACCACCCCTTTATCCATAGCAGCAATTTGCCTCCAATGTCACACTGCTCCAATTTGTGTAGCAGTCTTCCATGTGCAACAGTATCAAAAGCCTTTCTAAGATCCAAGTATATAATATCAAAGTTATTCCCTGCATCCAGTTCTTTTGTGACTGCATCATAGTATCCAATCAAGTTGGTCAGCCAAGACTTCCCCTTAACAAAACCATGCTGTGTCTGAGCTATAACTGAAGTCTTGTGTAAATGATCCTGCAGTGCTTCCTTAACCAGTGCCTCCATTAATTTTCCTGGAACAGAAGTTAAGCTCCCAGGTCTATAATTACTTGTGTCAGCCTTTGATCCTCCTTTGTGAATTGGGGTCACATTTGCACATTTCCAGTCTATGGGTACCTCCCCTGAGTCCAAGGAAGCTCTCATAATTATGGCTAAGGGTTTGCTTACTTCATTTGCTGCCTCCTTTAATATAACTGGATAGATCCCATCCACCACGGGTGCCTTTCTTGTGTTTATCTTCAACAGTTTCTCCTCCACTTTACTCACAGTTATTTCAAGATTCTGTAGCTTACTGCTAGAGGTGAACAAACCTCTGGCATTCCCCTTGCTGAATAACTCCTCATGTGTGAATGTCGATGCAAAATATTCATTAAGTTTGTTAGCTACCTGAGCAGGATCATCAACAGTTGATCCATCAATATCAAGTGGACCAATCTGATTCATCCCCTTCCTTCTAGAGTTTACATAAGTAAAGAACTCTTTGCTGTTTTTCTTTGCATCCCTTGCCAAGGATTTCTCGTAATCTGCCTTCGCCTGCCTAACCTCCTTTGTAACTTGGTTGCATATCAACTTGTATCTATCATAGGCTTCTGTGTCATGTGTTAATTTGTAAGTATCCCATGCATTTTTCTTTTCTGCCATATGCCTCATTAGTTCATCTGACATCCATTTTGGCCTAAACCTTGAACAATATTTCTTAGTTGGTATGTAAAGCCCAGTAGCTTCCAAGATAAGTTCTTTGAATGCTTCCCATTTTGAATTTGCTGTTGGTAACATCATCAGTTGGTCCCACTGTATAGAATTTAAATACTGTCTCAGTCCATCGTAATCGCCTTTACGGAAGCAATAACCCTTCCCTTTACCCCTAATGGTAGTTACATCTTTGAGTAAATCCCACTTCAGCACACTCTGATCACTGCCACCTAGTGGTTCATTTATCTGCAGATTCTTAATGCATGAAGAATCACTGCTGATAATCAAATCAAGAGTATTACTCCTTCTAGTTGCCTCCCGAACAGGCTGATGTAGAAAACAATCATCCAATAAATCCACAAAAGCCCTGCTAGTGTGTGAGTAACCAGCCCCCAAATTCCAGTCAATGTCTGGGATATTAAAATCTCCCATTATAAGACTCTCTGATTTACTGGCCTACTCTTATTTCCCTGTACAGTTTCTTATTATATTCATCGGAGTCATTAGGCCTATAGCAAACTCATACTCAATTTTGATATCCCAATGCTTATGTCACACCAAACTGACTCAACACTGCACTGTCCAGCGATGTCGACTGGCTCCACTTCCTTGGTTTTTATGTTTCTTAACTAATAGCATAACCCCTCCCCCCTTCCTATTCTTTCTGTAGACGTTGTACTCCCCAAATTCCAGTTCTGCATCCCTTATATCTGTGTGGCACCATGTCTCTGATATCCCAACAATATCTGCCTTTGATGTTTTGAGCAATACCTCAAATTCATCAAATTTATTTACTAAACTCCTAGCCTTGGTGTACACGCAAGTATACCTGCACCTGTTTCTATTCTTAGCTACCCTAACACAACCCATGTGTTTACTTGTACCGCAATGGCTCCCAGCAGTCTCTGAAATACCATGCATCTTGTTTTCCAGGATTCTGCTCATTCTAATAGAAGCAGTGCAAGAATCTCTTTCACCTCTGCCAGTGGCTACTGTCAATCTGTTGGTCTTTGTCTCCCCCCAAGCTAGCAGTTTTCCGACCCACCTAACACTGCCTCGATAGCATCAGCAAATATTCTTGCACCCTTTCTATTTAAGTGTATCCCATCCCTGTAGAAGCATTCTCTCCTGTTAACAAGTACAGTCCAGGCTGAAAAAAGTTTTACCCCTTGAGCCTTGCACAATCTTTCCGTGGCCGAATTGATCGACAAGGCTCTCATCATATACTCCCTCCTATCGTGTCTTGGCAGAATTGTAGACACTTTAAAATTCAACCCTAATTCTCGGCTTTTGTTCAACAGTGACCTGTACTTGTTAAGTAATTCTGCCGGTCTCCTACTCATAATATTATTAGTGCCAACGCGTACAACAATCAAATGTATCAAGTCCGTGGACATGTAAGTAATGAAGGCCTGACGTAGCATAGTGGTCAGGAGCGAGAGTGCATACCACGCGCTCCTTGAGTGGACCGGGGTTCAAGCCCGTGACTGCTAAATACGATAAATATTTGTATTGATGATTTATTGTAAACTGTACTGACTTGGTTGTCGTGCCGGAGGAGTGTAAACAGAAAATTTATTTATTATTAATATACATTACTTATACGTCCACGATTTCATTTTCTTATGAATCCTAGCTGTGTCGCTAGGTCATTCATTTCGGTGATAATATCACTTCTTTATCGTACATACGGCTTATAATAATTGTAAGTTTACAATATATGTAACTTCCTCTTCTATTATATATCATATTATCCCCTAGCATATATTCCTGTAGTGCATAATTCACATTGATTTAAAAATAAAAAAAATAAGGGGCAGTTTGAATCTCCTATAACAAAATGATCACAGTTGCTCACGTTTATAATTAAATTACAAAATAAAATAAGAAAAGCGTGCGCCTTATATAGCAATTTATTATGATATGATATTTAATTTTAAAAATGACATTTTTAAAATTATAAATTTAATTATTCCGAGTGTTTTCTTAGCCTATTGTCGCCTTTAGTTAGAGCTACGTTTACCGTACTCTAGTGATCCTCTGCTGAGAGGCAATATTTTCGGTCTGAGTTCATGCAGTTCAAGGGCGGACAATCCGTTCACAGCAGAAAGCCATAAAAAGGTAGACAACGGAAATGAATAGGACAGAATGCTGTAAGTGGGTTCCGGGAGTTGCATCACATGAAAGGTTGACCTATTTTTCTATCATCTCGTTACTCAAGTTCATCTTTGTTCATCTTCAGTAATCGCAAGATCGGTACCCTACTTCGTTTACTGCACTTTTAGAGTAGGAAATTTTAACGAACCTTTATACAGTATCGAATCAGGTTGCCTTTGTTTCAAAAAAGAGCAAGTGTTCTATAAGCATGGATTCTATAAGATTTTTCCGTGCGTTTTGTTCTAATTGTAATCATTCTGCTAGAAAAATATCGCGTAGCTGCAACAAATCTGAAAAAAGAGGATTTCGTTGCCGAATAGCTCTCTCCAGCATATACCACACATTCTCAATTCTAGCATATCCCACACGCTCTCAATACCATCTTCCTTGGCTCCCACATTCACCTGATCTCAATAGGATTGAGATCAGGTGAACGTGGGGGCCAGGGAAGATGGTAGAAATTGGTATCATGTTCGCCGACCCATTCTTTCACGATTCGCTGTTGCATTTTCATCCATAAAGTGGCCATCACCTTCCGGATAAAAGTGTAACATTACAGGGTTCAGTAGATATGATACAAAACTCAGGTGCTCCCTGAATGACATTCGACCTTCCACCAATATCGATGGACCCAGTCCATGCCAACAAAATATATTCCCCATACTATGATACGAGCTCCAGATGTTTGGGTTGTCTTAACAAGGCAAGTGGGCCTATCCTTTTTAATGATCGGATGCCTTGTAGCCGACCAGGATACGAGCGAAGCAAACGAGCAACTTTGAAGCAACCTATACGACGCTGAAGAGCCCACTACACCAAATTTAGTACCAAAAATTCCGGCTGTGGAGGGGGTGACTAGCTTGCCACTGCCTAAGCATGACGATGGCCTGGTGGGACTTGAGGTCATGCTTTTAACACCACCAATTAGAGATGGCTCTACACCTAATTTTCCATAACCTGGGAATTTGAAAGACAAACTCCTACCTAACACCTTCCAATTCCAATCGGATGACTTACAAATTATATCTCAGCTATCACTACAGCGCAAATTCCCTGGCGCTAATGCCTAATGCATACTTGGGCACAGAATCAACGATGTTTTCTTTTCCATTAAATATCTGAAGCTAGATATCATTTTTCAAGCTTAAACAGCTTTGAATGGCAATGTCTTTATTCAAAGTCGATTGAACATGCCATCGTTGACTTCTCAGAACAGCTGAAGTTGATTGCTGCCCGTGGAGCAGCCAAAGAAGACAGGCTTTGTAATATGTCAAATCAGGGTTTTAACAAGGAGCCTAAACTCGCCTTCATCAAGAAGCAAAGGCCTACCGAAAATGGCAGAAATCTCAACCTTCTTCAGACCTTAAGAACTACATGAGAGAAAAAGCATGCTTCTTGAAAAAGAAAACGCAGGTTCATAACCAAGCTGTTGTCGACTGATGAGGTCTAGAAGAATTCTTTTTCACCAGCCTCATCACACTGATATAGACCGAAATCCAGTCCAGGAATCGGCGCAAACTAACTTTTAGTAGGCTTGCCTACCTAATCAGGTACCTTTTTCCCCACCGGAGGGCTGGGTACCTAAGCACAGTGGGGATTTTCGAAAAGTCTAGAGAGAGATAACCATACTGACATCATAAACAAATTATCAAATAAAGCTATGGCAGGTCCAATTGATTCTCATTTGTCATAATTCAAAGATGCATTTCATAATTAAAATATAGTAGAACTTCTGCATATCTTCCAACAAGTACTACAAAAAGAAATCGTCCCAGCAATTTGGAGATCCTATCACATTAAACGTATCCCAAAGATCAAGAAGCCAAAATCTCCTAAAAACCTGCCACTGTACTCCACCAGCTGTTCTCCCGTCAATGTTTGAAACAGTGATTCAGCTAGCAATAGCCCAGCACTGCTTTGGTCACAGACCAGAGTATCTACATACAGTCATACACAAAAGATCAATAATTACCAACCTTCTAGATACCGCTTAAGAATATAACAGGCTATTAATAACTGATCACAGACTGATATTATCTTAATAGACATAAAATCGTCATATGGCAGAATATAGCTGCCAGCTCTTTTCAGGCATTCAAATACTACTTCAGTTTGTCAGATACCCTACTGCATATTTTGGTGTCACCCATACATTCAAGACATCTGTTAGTCCCCCTTAACAACTTCTAGGTAACCTTCAACATCACGAGAGGAATCACACAGGGGAGTGTGCTATCAACGATCCTTTGCAGCAGTTCTGGAGCCATTCTTGTATCTAGCGCACATTTTGTTACGTATTCCAACGACCCGAAGTTCTATGCAAACCCAAATAATCCACACCAGAATCTTGATAAAAACCTCCAAGCTTCCAATAAGATACGGAAACAATTGAGTTTCACTTGAACCCTTCAAAATCAGTTCAGATCGTGATAACCAAAAACAGTTAAAAACGATATTCAAATCTTTGTAAGAGGCGAACATGTGCACGGTGCGACTTCGCACACAGAGCTAGACCTGTGTTGGATGAAGGGCTCACTTCCCAATCTCACTTCGACAGGATAAAAAGAAAAAAGACTTACACGAACTTGTAGGCTGTAGGAGCTTCTGGGAGTGTTCCTGTGCAAAAGATTCCTACCTAAACAGATATAATGAATGTACAGGGAAGTGGGCAACTCCCTTACCATTTCCATCTTCCAAATATGGGCACAACACCCTAGAAACAAGACATCTGATGACTGCAAGAACTTCACTCTAGCACGGCCGAATAGAAGCTCCAACTGTATCAGCTTTAATATCTGGATCAAAGAAAGCGAAAAGAAATCACCCAAAACTCTTGCCTCCCATTTCCACTAACCCTTACAAATCAGAATTTTCTGAAAGATATATTCTCACCCAATATCCTAGAAATCTTCAACAAGTTTAAGCATACATCCGGATAAATTCTGCGAAGATAAACTTCACAGAAAGCAAACCCTAGAAAAATCGTAACAGCTGATGGGTCTGTGAAGAACTTATTCAATGAATGTTCACCCCTCCTAGGCGAACAGCCGTCAAGGGGGAAAACAAACGTTTTCAATAATATTAAACAACGTACATTCAAAATATCTGATTGTTAGTTACTATGCATCTACAAAAATTTGTAGAACTTCAGAGTATGTATATAATTCAAATTTTGTTTATAACTTCGGCCTTCTGTGTACATTTCAGGGGTCGAGCCCGCATGTGCTTTACATATAGATGTACTATCTCCTACCTCAGATTGTAAATAACACATTCCCCTGGCACACAGACGTGGCGAGGTGATCGGCATTTCGTGGATAAATAAATAGATAATTTGTTCAGAAGCAAACTTTTAAAATTTGTTCTCACTGACAGTTTTATTCAATTTTGCGGGTTGGTCACTGAGGGACGGCACTACACATTAACGTTTCCTAGCCATTTCTGCAACGCAATGGACAAGACAACGTTAGTTGGTTAGGTGGCTGATTTGAATTTTCGCCGCGGCAACTAAGACAAAGAGTTATCACGAAAGGGCCTGGAGTTCTGGGGTCCATGGTTAAGAAAAATACAGTATAATCCAGTGAATGCATTTAATAACACAATAAATACAATAAGATACAGTAGAAGCTTTCGAGGCTGACGAGTCTCTTTATCAACTAATAGATTGAAATTTGAATACAACTGATACAGTTATGCGTGTTGTGAGCTGGGAGTGAATTCACGTTATTCAAGCTGGTTTCCTATTGTTGTCGCACGGACATGCGCTGTTTTACTCCAGCGTTTGTCGAGGTGCATCCTCTTGCCTTTGCAGCGGTTTATGGTCTTCGGATTGTTCAATGTATTAAATGACTCTAGCCATGCGCGGTGGCGAAAGTGTCTTGAGTGGTCCACTATTTCGAAGTCACGTTTGGGATCGAGATTGTGGTTGGTGGCTCAAAAATGCTCCGCGACTGCGGACTGTTCAGTTAAGGCAAGCCGGATTGCTCTGTCATGCTCCGTAAGGCGATCTTGAAGACGTCTTGATGTCTCACCTGTGTAGCAGCTGTCACAGTCTCTGCAGGTGGTGCGGTATATTACATTGCTATGTAAGGGAGGTGTGACAAGGGTCTTCACACTGGAGACAAGCCAACGTAAGTTTCTGCAGGATAACTGTACGCATTTGATGTTGTAATTTCTGAGGATTTTTGAGATCCGACTTGACACGCCTGGATAGTAGGGAATGTAGGCGGATTGTATACTGTCTTGGTTCGGGGGTCTTGGGTGGGATGCGAGTTCTTGTGCTTGTAATAGGCATCTGTCTAGCACATGGGGTGGATATCCCCATTTGGTCAGGGCTGTCTTCACGCGGGAAATGTCGTTGCGTCTGATTGCATCAGTGCTGGAATGGCTCCAAGCCCTGGAGAATAGGGTGCGCGCAGTGCTGTTGAGATGACTGGGTGCATGGCCGGATCTGTAGTTTGTAAATTGTCCGCACCACATAGGTTTACGATATACCGAAGTCTCTCTAGACATGGGCCTACGCGTTGCACTAAGACATCCAGGAACGGGAGCGCCTCGTTGACTTCCAACTCTAGAGTAAACTGTATGAAATTAGACAGGGAATTAAGGTATTCTAGTAGTGCTGTTTCAGAGCCGCGTGGTATTACGGTGAAAATATCGTCAACGTATCTGCAACATGTTTGTAATAGGTACAGGTGGGTTCAGGTGTATCTGCTCCTCTAAATCTTCCATGGCGATGTTGGCTACTACGGAACTGACAGGGGCACCCATGGCAGTGCCATGCACTTGTTGGTAGACTGAATCCTCAAAGGTGAAGATGCTGCTTGATAAGCACAGTTTGAGGGCGGTGCAGATGTCATCAGTGGATAGTGATGTTCTGGTTGGAAGGCTTAAGTCGTTCTCGAGGAGCCTCCTGGCACAGAGTACGGCCTGTTGAACGGGAAAAAAATTAAATTATTATTTTAGGGTTTCCCGTAATTAAATACATTAACCCGTATTCGTGTCTGTAAATTGCGTGTGTTCTCTGGTCGATTTGCCTGCTTTGCTGGACGAAAAAACCCCAGTTTCTGAGGGAAAAAACCTTGCTATCTACGCCTGAGACCGACTAACTCAGCCACGGAGTGAAAAAAAGCTCACTAAAGTTCCTCCCGTCATCGACGGGATTCGAACCCGGGCCTTTTCCACCCGGTTTGGGGAGGACGGTGACGGTACCACTGTGCTACCCACGCAGACTGTTGAACGGGAATTGAAGTGAATAATGAGACCACATCAAATGATGCCATGACGGAGCTGTCAGGAAGTGAAAGGTATTTAATGAGGTGGATGAATTCGCCGCTGTTTTTGACGGTGTGTGTGTGTGTGTGTGGTATTTCCTACAAGAGGTGAGAGGAGGCGCGCAATATGCTTGGATAGTTCATACGTTGGGGCATTGCAGCACGGTACTATTGATTTGAGGGGAATACTCGGTTTGTGTATCTTTGGCAATCCATGGAATTGCGGCAATTGGCAGCCGGTGGCACGTAGAAGACGCTGAGTTGTAGTCGAGATTTTCTTATCTTTGAATCAAGTGTTGACGAGTTTATTGTCATGTGTCTCTAGACGTTTCAAGATCTTAATGGGTGGATCAGACAGAGGTTCATATACATTTGGGTCTAGTAGTAGGGCCAGAGCTTTCTCTCGGTAGGCTGACTGGTCTAATACAACGGTCCGGCGCCCTTTATCAGCAGGAAGTACACGACGATGGTGTTGTCTTTTCTTATAGATGATAGGGCGGCGGCATGTTGACGATGGTTAAGGTTTGAGTAAGTTTGCCCAGTGCTGCGGAGGATTGCGACAGTCCTGAAACGGATCTCGTTGGCAGTTTCTTCGGGAAGGTTGGTAATACTGGCTTCTATACCCATAGCGAGCTGTGTGACTGGAGGTTTAGTTGGTACGACGGCGAACTTCATGCCGTTGGATAAGACATTGAGCTGTTCAGAGGATAGTTGTTTGCTGCTTAGGTTCAAGACGAAGGAAGTTGTGTCATTTGAACGTGTGCTCGCTTAGTTTATTCTTAATTGAGACAGCGAGATTTGGAAGTTAATTAACACTTAAGTGTCCGCGGCAAGTTACGAACGGTAAATCTACGGACACTTAAGTATTAATTAACTTCCAAATCTCGCTGTCTCAATTCAGAATAAAACGATCCTGACTAGGTCTATAAGCTACTTATAGTAAATAATTTGATGTAACAATTGGTCAATAAAGCGGCTAAATATGTCTAAAAAACTTCTCGTTCAGCGGAGCTGCAGCTTGTAACACGTGGATTTGATACCCTTACTGATACTTTTATGCAATTACAAGGCCGAGTAAAGAATAAATACACCAGATTAATCAGAAAATCACAAAATAAAGCTATACTACTAAATTTAAATCAAAAGTTTTAGAAAAACAATAATTTCAAATCAATAAATAAGAAAATCCACTTAACGGCTTTGAACACGTCTGGCTCCCACTAGCCTCTCCAGCAAAACCGAATTAGACGTCAAACCTTTCCTAATGTATTTTGTGAAGAGTCTTGCCAGTTTTTGTGTTATACCTCTTCCTCCCAATTTTAACAACTCTACAGTAACTTCATCTTCCCTCGGGGCTTTCTGATTCTTCATTTTCTTCAACCTCATCAGGAAGAAAATCTGGTATGTCGTATGTGCTACTAATTTGCGATCCATCTTCCCCATTGCTGGCATCATTCCCTCACTCCTTGAATAATTCTCTATAGTAGTCTTCTGCTATTTGAATTATGCCTTCTCTACTATTCATAAGTACACCATCGCTATTCTTCAGTTTCAGTATCATTTGTCTTTCTGTATTACTGCGCATGGCTGCTGATTTAAATCCTTTGTTTTCCCTTAATGCTTGTTCTACTTTTCTTGTGTTAAATCTTCTTGTGTCCTCTCTGAGTCTCTTTCTAATGGCTGTGCATAACTCAGTATATTCAATTTTCTCCTTGTCATGTTTATCTTGTTCTTCGTTTGTTGCCTTTGGTTCATCATAACAAGTGTTTCTTGACTAATTTTTTCTTCTTTGGATTTCTTTTTACCTATAGTTTTCTTGGGCTTTATCACTTTCAGAAAGTTGTAATATTCCTTGTCGATACCTTGGTCCGGAGCAGTCTGCAGAAGCTCAAAATTGTTCTTAAGTTCCAGTACATACTGCTTTTTCTCCTCTTCCGTTATCACAAAAACCTTCGTATTATTTACTCGAGTCAGGTTTTTCCTTTCTTTTCCTACATCACCTCTACCTCTTAAGACTGAACTTAAGTAAGGTATGGAAGTATTATTAATCATGTGTTGTGGAGCGGTATAAGGTAAAAGAGTATAGCTTAATCTAGAATATCCTTTCATACTTTGTACTGTAAAGAGAATACTATCAACTGTTACATGTACTTAATTATTGAACAATTTCCTTCATGTAAATATATGTAATAAAATTTTGTATAGATTTTAAACGAAATGTGTTTAGTCATTCTGAACATTCAGCCAAACCGAAGGAGGAACACATTAATATAGAACCTGAAAGCTCCTGATAGATATACGAGTCAGATTGCAAAGTGGGATATAGTGAAGAGGTAAATAGAATAAATAGGTATTGTAGAAAAAAGTAATATCAAGGTAAGGGGTAAAAATAATAATATAAGTTAAAAAATATTAAAAATCAGCTAGACCATCCCCCCCCCCTCCCACACACACATCTGGTACTGAATGTCCGCCATCGTTAACATTGTTTTTTAGAGGTTCTCGGTTACGATTCTAGTTCTAGTAATTCTTCGTTATTGTTATATACATTTCGTTTTTTATGTTTCTCTTCGGTTAAGTTATTCTCTCTTTCGCTTATTACTGCACCTATATCGTTTAGATTCTCAGTTTATTTTCCAATACAAAAAAAAATTGAAATTATGGCACATTTACTTCCTTCTTTTTCCCTATTTAATTGTATTTTTCGTTTTTCAGCTCCGCTTTTATATTTTCTACCAGACATTTTTTAGGTATTTATTTAATGAAACAAATAATTACATACAAGCTTTCTAATTTCATATACATATATAAACCATGCTACAATACACTACACTCTCTCTTCTCAGTTATTCTCAATATGAGAATTATTAACATCAGTTATATTTTACATAAAATTGACTCCACAATGATTACTCAATCATTCTCTTACCTTACCAATTTGTTTTTCTGTCTTTCTCTTACATCAATAACATTTACTTCAGCTCTTTTTACTCCTTTAGAAACTTTGTTTCTAGCCTCTCACACAACACATAAAACGTATTACGTCTGGTACCCTCTTTCTTATAGGTCACCCATTCTGCCTTAATTAATATCCTAGCCACCCTGGTCATCCCTCTTTACTCATGAGGTTTATCTATTAATAAAATTTATTTCTCTTTGCACCTCATCTGATATGTTACCTTGTTTGGCACTTGGCCTAATTTAATGACATAGGTTAACCTCTCCTTACAGTACTACCCTTATAAATAATATTTCTTTGCTAATTCCTTTACATTATTACTTTGATTTTACTACACCTGAACCACCCTTACATTTATTCGTAATCATTAACAACAGGAATGTTCCTTTCTTTTACAAGGACTATCACTCAACTCAATGGCTTACAGAGCTAGGTTATAAGTCCTTGAGTTCAGGATTAAATAAAGAAACAAGGAACAGACTTACTTTCTGAATTCGCTTCCAGTGTCCTCGCGTTTAGGTTTCCCACGCGGCTGACAGGCTTACTTCAGTTTCTTGGGCTCTCCGGTTTTCCTTCGAGGCAGACAGGCTTACTTCAGATCCTTGGGCACTCTGGTTTTCCTTCGAGACTGCTGGGGGCACTCAGGCTTTCTTTCGAGGATGACAGGCTTACTATCACTTCTGGGGCACTCTTGACATGACGCACCTTCTGGTGTAGACGATATATTCACAGGTGTACATACCTGGCTCATTCTCTTTACAAGGGCCTACATTACCAAACTCGCCTACCTCTACTTCAATCCGCACTCATGACCTTCTTTCTCCCCTTTGACCACACCACACAGAATGCTCTTTTCTCTCAATTTTTCTTTCCCCGAACTTCACTCTTCCCCTTAAGTTTAGCACGTCTCCTCCAACCAATCCTTCCCCTCTGCTTAAATTTACGTTCCTTTCCATTTGCCAACACAATTCTCCCTAGCGTGCAAACCAACCCTTTTCTCAAAATTTCTTTTTTTTTTTTCACAAGCAGTATGGCCTTTTCATGTCCACGGCAACTTCAACTTCCAAAAACACTCATTTTCGTTTCACACCTTTCTCTCTAAAAGTATCCGAACACCCAAAAATCAGTCAGCCTGACGCCGTTTTTAATTTCTCTATTAATTTATCTACTATTCTCAATTCTTACGCTTAAACTGTCCCATCACTAAATCTAGCGTTCTTCAAACTTTAACATTACTTCTAGCAAAACAATTTTTATTTTAAATTTCATCTTACATTGTCATTGTCAAGTAGGCAAGCTTATAGCTTACGCTGCTTACTAGTGCCTACCGCTTACTTCAAATAAACGGTGTCCAGCTATTTTTATTACGGCTCATTTCGACGAAATGCAAAAAACGATTGAATTTACGTGCCGACAAAAGATTTTCGGAGAGTGATTTAACTTATATTTATTTAGTAAATTTGCCGATACTTACCAGTGAAGAAACGAAGCACGTGAAAGTACACTTCACCGAACGAATGACTATTTAATATTCAACTATACTGTACTATACATAGCCTCAAATGTCAAACGGTGAGAGTTACGCTAAGCTAACACGCTTCAGAGGGCTAGACTTGCACTCCCCCCATTCCGACTTTGCCACATTGTTTGCATAATTGACAAATGACAAAGTATATTTTGATTTTACCGACTGCAGACAGAGGCGATAGAAGACAGAGCCGTGTTTACTATTTACTGTCATTTAAAACATTGATATTTTATTCAAAACCAATAGTGTTGCAAACCAACGATTTAAACTTTATCTAGGTACGAAAAAATTTTGTATAATTTATTTTTTCTTAAATTTTTAATTTAAATTGGTTTTTTTTTTTTTTTTTTTTTTTTTTTTTACCGCGAAGGGAGCCTTGTGATTGAACGGGGTCCTGGGCTGCAGCCCATAAAGACCATGCCTAAATCCGCCCCTGCGTGAACTTTGTATTAACGACATTCCACTGTAATGTAAATGGATTATACTATATTGTGTTGAGAAACGCATCACTCCTTTATTCAAGAATCGTGATGGTTGCTAACAAACATGCACAACACGGGTGATTTCGAAGAAATGCTTATTCGCAAGTACAGATCCAAATACATCTTCGCCCTACACAAATATCCTGCAGTTAAAAAACGAACAAAGAGTTGTGAAATTCAAAATGTACGCAATAACAACCCACCACTTCCTCGCCACTAATTACCACATGCAGAAAACCCTCGCCTCTCCTCCTTCTCCGAAACTGCCCTCACCTCAACCTCTGACGACAAAATTAAACAGCTGAAGCCAAACTTCATCGACGCTACCAGACTGCGGAGTTTTGTCGCCCTAATGAGTATCCACAACGGAGTTCTGCTCCACCCTCCCCACAAGATATTGCTATAATAATTTCACCTGAAACGTACTAAGATTAGAAGGTGATACCACTCATAAAACTTCGAATTTTGAATGTACGCTTACAAATACAGCGATATACAAATCTTAAGCACCGGTTAGATTACCGTGGCACCTCGGAACAGATGCACGTCGGGGAAGGCTTACCTCAGTACAGTAGCGTGCATCAGTTACAGTACCGCCTTCCAGTATCACTGAAAGGGGTGGATATGGCGATTCTCGCCATATCCACCCCTTTCAGTGATGTTTGCGAGGTGACACCGTGTGCCAACCTCTCTCCAGATTAGCTGACGTCCAGAATTGCTGCTGAGACTGAATCTACTCTTTATCATTATCAACCCACTGCAGGATGGAAACCTCCTCAACAATTCATGCTGAGGGAAATGGACCATAATCTGCCACGCTGGTCCAGTGCGGGTTGGCAGATCGACCGTATTCAGCAGTCAGGAAAACCCCGGTCTACTCAAAGAGCGTGTGCTACTGCACTCCCGCTCCTGACCACTCGGCTACGGAGGCCGTTTTTACCGTGTGCCAACCTCTCTCCAGATTAGCTGACGTCCAGAATTGTTGCTGAGACTCAATCTACTCTTATCAGCAAAGAGTACTTTAAGTAAAGATTTTGTGGTTGTAACCTTTAAAAATAATATTTAACTCCAAAAAAAAAAAAGATACTATTATTTTTAGGCCAACCGAAATAATTAAATTCATCCACCGTGCTGTGTGTCTTATGTCTGTGAAAAAAGCCCATTAAAGTTCCTCTTTCACTCCGCTGGATATCGCTTGCAGCCTCGATATTCTAATCAGAATATCGAGTAAAGGATACACCCTACACCCACAGTATATATACATTTGAGCAGTGACGTACGTATCACGTCAGTTATACATTCCATTGTTAACTAAACAATTCAACCAAATCACTTATTATTGTTTAAAGGCAACAGATTCTCATTGTAAGTCACATCTTTTGTTTACTTTTCTCCAAAATTTGATCATAAGTTGAAATATTGAGCCTAACAGAACACGAGCAATCCTTGGCACTGGCCACAACGTATCCGTGGACATAAAACATTGGATCTTTAATAGATTGAAGAGCGTTGCACAAAAGCCTTTCCCCCTGTGAAGTGTCATATTGCGAGTCAATATAATCTCTCCTTCTGGAGCAGCGAATGTTAACTTTGTAAAATCATAAATACGTGGGTGTTGTCTTGGATGAAAAACTAATTTTCATTCAACACGCCAAATACGTCAGATGTTGTTCTTTGGTTTTTAGGAGCATTAGCAACTAAGGCCATATTGCTCCGGGGATATGCAGTGGTCATTCCCTGACCTTTCCGCATCCTCCCCATTTGGTGACTCACGGGCTCGAACCCCAGTCTAATCAAGAAGCGTGTGCTACCACTGCTGCTCCTGCCCACCTGGCTACGGAGGCGCCAGATACGTCAGGGACAAAATTAGAGTGCTAAGAGGTAAACTCCAAATTGTTGTAAGGAAACATTGGAGTATTAAATCTTCTACTCTATTAATTTATTATAAATGCCTTTTTTCTCCCCAGAGTATGTTATGCTGCTGGGGCTTCGGCTCCTTGCATTCGTCATCGAGTTGTTAGCAGACTTTTTCAACAAGCGCAAAGAATCTATTTACTTGCTTCGTCCAGGGCCTGCCGGACGATTTCTACAGCAACCCTCTTTACTGTCTGTGGCAAGTTGCCCATTAAATATGAAATCGAACATTCTTTCCTGAGACATCGCAGACGTCTTGGAATACCTGCTTACTTTGACCAGTTTAGTATTGACTATAATATTAGTGATAAAGAGGATTACAAGCGCCTCAGAACTTTATATGTCTCTTCTTGGCAGACCGAATATGGTGACATGGATCGACTGGTAGAATTATGACCTTGTTTTTTTTTCCAGTGTTCAGGAAATTAATAATAAACCCTGGCTGCACCCAGGTTTGTATACTACATTTTTGCTTTCCGGACACGGCAGTCTAAATTCAAAGCCTTTTGTTCTGGGTTCGACTGCGTCTCCAAATTGTAAATGTGGTCCTTTGGGGACTGTCGAACATTGAAATTTTGATTGTACATATTATGTAGATATTAGAATGCCTTTTCAATTACAAACTGTTGTTTATAAAGTTGAAGATCTTCCTATTTTGTTGGAATCTCCAGACCTTTCTAAGATTTTTTCCCGTTTTGCAGACGATATTTTCTGCAGACACAAACGTGTTCTGGGTCTACCAGATTAAACTAAAATGTAAATAATTGTTTGGTACTGTACCTTTTCCCTTTAATTTTAATTCCCTTTACTTAAAACTAAACTTTAAACTGAATCAGTTTTTCAGATATTTAAAGTTGATTTTACTAAAACAATTTATTTTCGGTGTAATTCTGTTCAATCTTATGTGGCTTGTCTTGCTGACCAATTGTTTATCTGGGCTTGAGATGTAGATTGCCAATGAAAGCTCTAATTCTGATGGTAGTTTGCTTTGATATTAGGAGAATTCCTTTATCAGAAGCTAAGATAATTTTAATGAAATGGTGTGGCTGATCTGCTGATCATATTCTGTTTTAGGCTCGGATTTATCGCTAATTTGTTTCGGAAGCTCTAAATTGTCGCTTAATAGATTAATATCAGGATATTTTCCTGTCTCTGTTAATATAAATGAATAGTTATAATGAACTGTTGTCGCTGGTCTAGCTAACCATATTCATGCTCACCGACTGTTGAGATTTTGTCATAATGATTTTAACTTCAATCCGCAGCTTAACTGAGTGTTAGTTTAGTGTCCACTGTGGCACATTTCTTTTATACTCCCTGTTTTTATTATTTGATATATCCAAAGATATATCAATTACCTTACTTCTTCATATTCAAAATTCTAAATTCATCAGTACCTTTTAACTGTTCGTTCTTCCTTGGGAAACTCGGTTTTCCGATTCCTCGATTGTTAAAATTCGCTAAATTGTTCCTGGCTGCCTCCTCGTGGCTAGAGACGGGAGTGAGAGGCTGTGCCGTATTTTATCCTCAGCCTCTCACTGCTAAATGCCAGGTGCCGGCACACACACACAACATAACCAAACATTACACACACGTAGTACAAGTCTTTATTCTTTCTTTAACTTTTAGATGAATTTATTAGTTTTTTTATATATTCCGGCAGTTGGCGCTATGCCTTACATAGGGAGGATATAGGGGAAACCCTGGATGCCTCCAATAACGTACATAAACACTTAGAAGCTTAGTCCTCCAGGAGTTCTGTATCAGTGGTGGTATTGGGCACATCATAAACAAGGACCGATGGATCAGCGCGTTTAGGCGGGTTGCTGGGTAGGCCAACTGCCTGCAGTGCAGGTGCCATGGAGGCTGAGGTCAGATGTTCCTTGCTGGTGGCTTCCAGGAGGACTTCTCGGTTACGAATGACTCGTAGCGATTTTATTTTAATGATTTAAAATCTTTCTTTAGGGTGGATTGGAGAAATTCTTTGACCTACTCGCTTGTCTTAAGTTGGGAGCATTCAGATGCACGCACCAGGAGGATGTGCTGGTCCTTTTTTAGTGGCTTGTGTCCGCTGGAGGACTGCTGACTAATGGGGATGGTTGTGCTGACTCCAGGACAGCAGAATAGGATTTTGGTGGAAGTCCACTTTGTTTCTCCTTGATCATCTTGATAGGCTCTGGGCCCTCAATTGAGGGCAAGGGTAGCTTGGAGATGGTACCAAGGACTTGCTCCAGGATAGCCGTATAAATATTAGTAATAGTAATGGCCGCATGGTGCAAGAAAGCCTATGGCTGCAAAAAAAAAAAAAAAAAACTACCGAACAAAACAATGATAAAAACAAAAATAAATAAATAATAATAATTAATAAAAAATGGAAATGAAACCTATCGTCCTATTCGCTTCCCTGCCCCAATGGTATTATCCAGATGACCTTTGAATTTCCCCAAACTGTCAGCCTCTACCACCCATGTAGGCAACTTATTCCAGTAATTTATAACTCGCTGGCTAAAATAAAACTTCCTGCAGTGCAATCTAAACCTTTTCCCACGTAACTTGAATTTACGTCCCTTATTCTAGCATCATTTATAATCTTGAAAATTTCGTCCTCATTCATTTTACTGATGCCTCTCAGAGCCTTAAACACCTCAATCAAATCTCCTCTAAGGTGTCTAGTTTCCAAACTCTGCAACCCACATATTCGAAGTCTTTCTTCATAAGGACGCCCTTTTGCCGATCTCACAAGGCGAGTTACCCGTCTTTGCACCCTTTCAAGAAGCTCGATGTCTTTCTTTAGGTGCGGTCTCCATACTTGAACACAGTATTCCAAGTGTGGTCTAACAAAAGCCTTATATAATGGGATTATCACGTCCCTATCTCTACTTGCAAAAGTTCGACAGATCATAGATAGGACACCATGGGCCTTCCTTGCGACCTGTTTACAATGCTCAGAGAATTTCATGTCTGACCGGATCGTAACACCCAAGTCCCTTTCCACCAGTACTGGGTTCCGTTGAACTCCACCAAGTGAATAAGTTATTTTGGGATTACTGTTTCCCAGGCGTAATACCTTACACTTTGTTGGATTAAAGCATAGCTGCCATTTTTCTGACCATTCCTGAAGTCTATCTAGGTCTCTCTGAAGAAGCTCAGCTTGACAGTGATCATTAAACACTCTACCAATTTTAACATCATCTGCAAATTTAGACATCACGCCCTCTATCCCTTCATCGATGCCGTTTAAGAAAATTAAAAACAACAGTGGTCCTAATACTGATCCTTGGGGAACCCCACTTTTTACATCAACCCAATCTGAGTTATAGCCATTTATCACAACCCTCTGCCTCCTGCCCTGAAGCCATCCTTCTATGCAACTAAGGATTTTCCCAATGATTCCAACCTGTTCCAGCTTATAAAGCAACCGCTCGTGTGGGACTGAGTCAAAAGCTTTGCTGAAATCTAAATAAACAATGTCGAAATTATTCCCTAAATCCAGCTCGTGAGTAACCCTTTCGAAATAGCGAACCAGATTTGTTAAACATGATTTTCCCTTTACAAAACCATGCTGAGTATCCTTGAGAATTTCAATTCGATCCAAATGATCCTGAATTCCACCCTTGATTATTGCCTCCATGATTTTCCCTACCACTGAAGTCAGACTGACAGGTCGATAATTTTCCACTTCACTTTTAGAGTCACCCTTATGTATGGGAGATACATTGGCACTTTTCCAATCGAAAGGAATCTCGCCAGAGTCTAGTGGTGCTCGCATAATTAGCCTCAATGGTTCAATGGACTCACTTGCCGCCTCCCTCAAGGTTATAGGGTATATTCCATGAACTCCAGGAGCCTTACTGGTCTGTAGGCTCGAAAGTTTTTTCATTAAATAATCTTGCGAAATTTCAATATGATTAAATACATATTTTTCAACTTCGCTGCCACAATTTCCGACTGCCACAAAAGCTTTTTCATTTGTAAATATCGATGCAAAATAACTGTTGAGTTCATCTGCAACGGCAGCTGATGTATTTAATAATAACCTCTTTCCCTTACATAAAGGTCCGATCTGTTTGTCGTGCTCTTCTTGGCATTTATATATGTGAAGAATTCTTTATTCCCACCTCTTTGCTCTGTTTGCTAGTGATTTCTCATAAACTGCCTTTGCCTGTCGAACCTTTTCTGTGGCTCTATTACAGATCACCTTGTTGCTGTTATAGGCTTCAGTACTTGTTATTGCTCTGTAACCTTTCCATCCACCTTTTTCTGCTCAAGTAATGTGGCAACTTCACTATTCATCCAACTTGGAACCCTCCTCGTGGAGTATTTTTTTAATGGTATATACGCATTCAAGGCATCTGTGATTAATGTTTTAAAAGCGTACCACAGTTCAAATGTATTCATTCTCTGTGCGATATCTACCCAGTTAATAGAGGCCACGTAGCACCTTAAGGCATCGTAATTTCCTTTTCTCAAATTAAAACCCATTCCTTTGCCTTTTACTACTGCTACGTCTTTCTTCATCATCCACCGTAGAACTCCGTGATCACTTCCTGCTACTGGTTCCTCTACTGTCAGCCCTGTTATGTCATCTGATTCATGGGTGATGATGAGGTCTAGGATATTCTTTTCTCTGGTACTTTCCTTGACATGTTGATACAAATAACAGTCATCTAGTTGATTTAAAAATGTTGTTCCCCATGTCGAGTTTCCTTCCCATTTACTCCAATCAATTAGAGGCAAATTGAAATCAACCATAATAAGACATTGACGCTTACTTGCCCATTCCATTTGCATGTAGAGGCTTTCGTCATAATCTTCGCAATCACCTGGTCTGTAGATTACTCCTACTCGCATTATACCTTTGTTTGCAACTATCTCACACCATGCAGATTCTGCACTAGCATGCGAAACGTCTGAATCCGGGAAAGCCACCGTCGCACTCAGGCCGCTTCTGATAAGAAGCATTACCCCACCACCCCTTCTATCTACCCTATCCTTCCTAAATACATTATACAAGCCATATTGAAACTCATAATCCCCAATTTCCGAGTGGCACCACGTCTCCGTAAGCCCTATTATGTCTGCGTTACTTGTTTTAACCAGCAGTTCGAATTCGCTCATTTTATTGACCACACTTTCTAACATTACTGTATAAACAGTTAAGACTTACTGTTCTTGAATATTTAACAACCCTTGAAGTTTTTAGGCCCTCTTCCCTGGCATTAGCTACCCACTCGCGCGAAAAGTTTCTGCCCTCAGAACATCTAGATAATACGTTCAGTTGGGGTAGCAGAGGTATGTGCAAGCGTTACTTTGACCAATACTATCAGATAAACGCGTGTCAGTATTACCCACATCCCCCCCTAACTAGCAGTTTCTCGGAACCTTTAAGGTATCCTCAATAATACTGGCAAAATCGTTTGCACCACCTTTGTTTAAGTGTATCCTATCTCTACAAAACAAATTCCTTCTACCTACAAGTGTGGGCCATGCTGATAGAAATTTCCCCCCTAAAACCTTGCAGAGTCCTTCAAGTCTTGAGTTAATCCACAACGCTTTTAATATATAATCCCTCCTATCGTGTCTGGGCAGAATTGCAGACACGTAGACATTGTTGCCTAGCTCGCGACATTTCCTCAGCATGGTCCTGAATTTTCCCAACAAATCGTCAGAACGTGTACGTTGAATATCATTAGTCCCCACATGAATTATAATATTCTCTTTACCCCCTTTAAAATCTGACAATCTGTTGGTGACATCATCAATAGTTGCTCCCGGCAGACATACCCTGGTTCTACTCCACCTATCCTTATTACAAAAAAATAACCCCGTTTCCCTGACAATGGAGTCTCCTAATAAAACAATGTCCTTTTTAACCAGAGTAGTTTGCACTTGGTTTTTCTGTTTTGAGGCTCGAATCGGTTGTGCATCACTTGGTAGATTGCTGGAGTCTTGAGTCCCTGACGATCTCCCAGATGCATTATTCTCGAGGGCAAGCACCCGTTTTTTCAGGGACTCAAATTGTTCCATCAGTGCACCAAATTGTAATTTCAGATCGGTGCACTCCGTACATCGATCACGAAGAAAAGAATCCCCAGGTGAGCTAGGATCAGTCACCAGGTCGACCTTGGAAAACATTCCACATGTTCCACAACGGATTAAATCATTACTCACCCGTAAATCACCATCGGCTATTTCCGTTTGAGTCATGATACCCTGTGACGTGTTTAAGGCAGATCTCGTCACTACCATTAAAAAATTAAATAAATATCAATGAAAGTTAACTTTAAAAAATTTTATCTATAATATTATTAAAATCAAACTGTTACAGGAAAACCTATAACAAAATAATCCAACAATATATAAAAAAATCAAATATTTAAAAGCACTGTCCAAAAGTAAACCACCTAACTGAGGAGCCCTGATGAAGCGCGTCCGCTCACCTCGAATGCCAACACTAATATTCGTGATGTTTCAAGATGCTGCGATATGCAGAAATGAAGCCTTTCTTGGTAAGAGCACACCTTTATTCCCCTTCTCTGTACTTGTTCCAGAAGCTCTATATCCTTCCTAAAATGAGGCCTCCAGACCTGTATGCCATACTCAAGCTGTGGCCTTATCCTTTCCTGACCACTGTATTAGCAAAATTCCTGTATATCATTGACAACATTCCACGAGCTGTTCTGACGACCTGTCTGCACTGCTCAGCGAAATTCATATCTCACTGCACACTTACTCCGAGCTCTTTTAAATTCTTCACAGTCCAATATAGGTTCACACAGTTGGTACTTTACTCTGGAGTTGCCCTAGGCATCACTTTGCATTTGTCAATGTTAAAATTCAGTTGCCACTTCTCAGCCGATCTCTCTCAATTTTCTAGATCCTGTTGCAGTAGCATACTGTCATTAACATCTCTGCAAACCTTTGTAGCTTTGCAAACTTGGACATAGGCCTCTTTACCTTTTTACCTTCATCAATACCATTGATAAATACAGAAAACATTGGGGTCAACCCCAGACCATGGAGTTAATCCACTAATAACACTGGTCCACAAAGAGCAGTGTCCATTGATTACCACTCTGTCTTCTCCCACTCATGCATCCCTTTTCCCGTAGCAGCAACTTTCCCTTAATGCCACACTGCTCCGATTTCCACAGCAGTCTTATGTGGAACAGTATCAAAAGATTCCCTGAAATTGAAGTATATGATACCAAAATTATATTTTGCATCCAGTTCCTTCGTAACCACATTTTAAATTGGTTAGACAGGATTTCCCCTTAACAAACCCATGCTGTGTCTGAGCTATAACTGAAGTACAACAGTGTTATCTAGATGATCCTGCATTACTTCTTTAAGCAGTGACTCCGTTACTTTTCCTGGAACAGAAGTATCTATTATCCCAACAGGTCTGTATTTACTGGTGTCATCCTTTGATCTCCCTTTGTGAATTGGGGATACATTCAGGAGAGGCCAGTTCGTGGTGGCCTCTCCTGAATACAAGGATGCTCTCATAATTATGGCTAAGGGTTTGCTTACTTCCTTCGCTGCCTCCCTTAATATAACTGGATATATCCTATCCATCCCAGGTGCCTTTTTTATATATAATTTTAACAATTTCTCTTCCAGTTTCCTCTCAGTTATTGCAAAATCATTTAGCTCCCTGTTAGAATTTGATAAACTTCTGGCCTTTTTAGAGAATTTCTCATTTGTGAATATGGATGCAAAATATTCATTCAGTTTATCATCTACCTGAGCTAAGTAAAAGTCAAACTTTTTTTTTTCTTTTTTTTTTTTTGTCCTCGCTTTTTCCCATTATATATGGGGTCAGCGTTTTTATTGTTTTGGCATGCAATTTTTTTACGGCCGGATTCCCTTCCTGACGCCAACCCTCACCCTGTATCCGGGCTGGGGGTATGCGGTGGTCATTCCCTGACCTTCCGAATCCTCCGTATTTGGTGGTCACGGGCTCGAACCCCGGTCTAATCAAGAAGCGTGTGCTACGCACTGCTGCTCCTGCCCACCTGGCTACGGAGGCTCCCTCAGCAAAAGTCAAACTAAGTGGACCAATTCACGTGGCTTATGACAGAGCCTTCTGCAAATTCAATCTTGAATAGAGGTATACCTTGGAGAGAGGGGAGGAGTTAGTTGTCCTGCCATTGGGTCATCCTAAATCCTTCCTATCTCTGTATAACACCTTCATTTCTTATGCAGATGACCTCAAGGTATTAATCATCACACAAGCTATTCGAATAGATCTGAGTGTTTCAAGAATGCTTCCCTGAAAATATCGCAGTCAAAACCATCATCTTGGAACATAACTCATCCAGTCTGCGTACACGTACTTCACTAAAGAAGGGCCCTAGGTCAACAACACTACCATCCAGATGTTTATCCAATCAACAAAAGCAGTACGAAGAGCTTGTTATGATCATCTTACATTCATCCAGCACTTTGCCAATTTTAAGAGGAAAACCCTCGCTACTCTGTGGAGGGCTCAAGAGGCTATTATCCAAAACTGACTGGTCAGCTGATATCGATGGGCTAATATGGAGTCTCCCCAGTTGGCCTTCTATGCATAAATGAGTTAAGCCCCTGCAGCAGTCAATTTTGAATCTTCCTGTAACGTGGCTAAGCTATCTCAGCCGCATTCTAGGCTGCTCTTGCATAGGATCGCAATCATAGCATGACAGAGATGCCATCATGCGAAGTAAGCCTCAGAGCAAATTAAGTAATGACTCTCCTTTCCGGTCTAAATAACTAGACTGGAGGGCCTTGAAAGGATGTTTCTGCTACTAGAAAATTTCATCGACAAGCTGCACACACACTAAATTTATTATTATTATTTTAGGGTTGCCCGTAATTAAATACATTAACCCGTGTTTGAGTCTGTAAATTGCGTATGTTCTATGGTCGATTTGCCTGTTTTGCTGGAAGAAAAAACCCAGTTACTGGGGCGAAAAAACCTTGCTATCTACGCCTGAGACCGACTAACTCAGCCACGGAGTGAAAAAAGCCCATTAAAGTTCCTCGCGTCATCTACGGCATTCGAACCCAGGCCTTTTCCACCCGGTGTGGGGAGGACGATGACGACACCACTGTGCTACCGCGCAGACTGCACACAGAGTACAAGCGGATGTGCGAAGGCAAGGACTACAGAAATAGTTGTTCACCATACATATAGTTCGTACAAAGATCCTTCTAAGTTGATTCGCTTTCACCCCCGAGGCTCCCAGCTGTCCATTCTATGAACAAGCCAGGGCTCCCCGCCTAATAATTAGCATTAGCATTAGTAGAGGCATTTGATGCAAGAAAGCAAGCTTATGCAGCATCAGCCAAAAAAAAAAAAAAAAACCCCACTTCCACTTCACCCCTCTGTTCGTTCAAAATACCTGTCCAGCTGAGCCTTAAACTTATTTAGGCTATCAACCTCCACCACAAGGGATGGAAGTCTGTTCCACCAACCAACCACCCGCTGGCTAAAGGCAAATTTCCGCACGTCTATCCTACATCTGTCTTTCCTCAATTTGAATTTATGCCCTCTCAGGTGATTATTCTGAGCTAGAGGAAGAATCCCATCAGCATTGAGCATGCTTAACCATTCAAGGCTTTATACACCTCTATCAGATCACCTCGCTGGTGCCTAGTCTCCAGACACTGTAATTTGCAAAACTTAAGCCTTTCTTTGTAAGAGCACCCCTTTGTCCCATTCACTAATCTTGTTGCCCTTCTCTGTACTCGTTCCAGCAGCTCTACATCCTTCTTGAAATGAGGCCTCCAGACCTGTATACAGTATTCTAGTTGTGGCCTGACCATTGCCTTATACAAGGGAATAATCACCTCCTTATCCCTGCTAGAAAAATTCCTATATATCATTGACAATACACCATGAGCTACTCTTGCAGCCCATCTGCACTGCTCAGAGAACTTCATATCTGCCTGCACAACCACCCCCAGGTCCCTTTCATTCTTTCCACTGTCAGTGTAGTACCACAGAGTTGATACGTTGCTCTGGGGTTGCTGTTTCCCATGTGTGGTACTTTACATTTGTCAATGTTAAACTTCATTTGCCACCTCTCAGCCCATCTGCTCAACCTTTCCAGATCCTGTTGCAGCAGCATAGTGTCAGTAGTGTCCTTGACAACCCTGCTAACCTTTGTATCGTCTGCAAACTTGGACATTAAGCTTGATATACCATCACCAATATCATTTGTAAATACAGAAAACAATAATGGACCCAACACTGAGCCCTGAGGGACTCCACTAATAACATTAGTCCAAGATGAGCAGTGTCCATTGATTACCACTCTCTGTCTTCTCCCCCTCAACCACCCCTTTATCCATAGCAGCAATTTGCCTCCAATGTCACACTGCTCCAATTTGTGTAGCAGTCTTCCATGTGCAACAGTATCAAAAGCCTTTCTAAGATCCAAGTATATAATATCAAAGTTATTCCCTGCATCCAGTTCTTTTGTGACTGCATCATAGTATCCAATCAAGTTGGTCAGCCAAGACTTCCCCTTAACAAAACCATGCTGTGTCTGAGCTATAACTGAAGTCTTGTGTAAATGATCCTGCAGTGCTTCCTTAACCAGTGCCTCCATTAATTTTCCTGGAACAGAAGTTAAGCTCCCAGGTCTATAATTACTTGTGTCAGCCTTTGATCCTCCTTTGTGAATTGGGGTCACATTTGCACATTTCCAGTCTATGGGTACCTCCCCTGAGTCCAAGGAAGCTCTCATAATTATGGCTAAGGGTTTGCTTACTTCATTTGCTGCCTC
>NW_028328365.1:0-48112 GCF_048544385.1 Mastigoproctus giganteus
TAATTAAAAACGATATTCCATATGTGGTCATATTCCCATAGTAAAGCATAGGGGTGAATTTTTCTGGAAAAACTTATTTAATTCCGTTCGTTTCTTTAAAAAAAGGGTCCAGTTAACTTCATTCACGTAGATATAGTGGGAAACACTTGGTTTTTATAGAAATCCTTCATATGAAATAAGTGAATCGACATGCTATTACTTTCCCATAGTAAAGCATAGGGAGGATTCCCATAGTAAAGCATAGGGGTGAATTGTTCTGGGAAAAACTCACTTAATTTCCGTTATTTCTTTACAAAATCTGGTAGGTTTACTTGATTCACGCAGATATACTGGAAAACACTTCTATTTTATCGAAATCCTTGAAATTAAAAACGATATTCCACATGGTCACATTCCCATAGTAATGCATAGGGGTGAATTTTTCTGGAAAAAACTCACTTAATTTCCGTTATTTCTTTACAAAATCTGGCAGATTAACTTGATTCACGCAGATATACTGGGAAACACTTCTATTTTATCGAAATCCTTGTAATTAAAAACGATATTCCATATGTGGTCATATTCCCATAGTAAAGCATAGGGGTGAATTTTTCTGGAAAAACTTATTTAATTCCAGGTGTTTCTTTAAAAAAAGGGTCCAGTTAACTTCATTCACGTAGATATAGTTGGAAACACTTGGTTTTTATAGAAATGCTTCATATGAAATAAGTGAATCGACATGCACTTTCATTCCCATAGTAAAGCATAGGGAGGATTCCCATAGGAGCAATGGGAAATCAATTTTTTAATTAAACTTAATTTTGCTGAAAACTTGATGATAATATGTTAATATACCTATAAATAAGCTATATTACACGTTTAATTAGTTTTATAATCGAAATCCATGAGTATTATTCAAGATGAGATTAGTGTCAAAACTGGCAAAATCAAAGATTTTCGTTCTAAAATGCAGAAAATTCTACACTTTTTCTGAAGTCGATTTGTGTCCCATAGGAAAGCATTGAGGAAAATTCATTCTTCAACAACTCACTTAATTTCCAATATTTCTCTACAAAAATTAGCCAGTTAACGTATCTAACCAAGAATTAATAGAAAACACTTGGTTTTTATCGAAATCCTTGAAATTAAAAAAGTTATTCCATATGGGGTCATATTCCCATAGTAAAGCATAGGGGTGAATTTTTCTGGAAAAAACTAATTTAATTTCGGGTCTTTCTTTAAAGTAAGGGTCCAGTTAACTTCATTCACGTAGATATAGTGGGAAACACTTGGTTTTTATAGAAATCCTTCATATGAAATAAGTGAATCGACATGCTATTACTTTCCCATAGTAAAGCATAGGGAGGATTCCCATAGTAAAGCATAGGGGTGAATTGTTCTGGGAAAAACTCACTTAATTTCCGTTATTTCTTTACAAAATCTGGTAGATTTACTTCATTCACGCAGATATACTGGAAAACACTTCTATTTTATCGAAATCCTTGAAATTAAAAACGATATTCCACATGGTCACATTCCCATAGTAATGCATAGGGGTGAATTTTTCTGGAAAAAACTCACTTAATTTCCGTTATTTCTTTACAAAATCTGGCAGATTAACTTGATTCACGCAGATATACTGGGAAACACTTCTATTTTATCGAAATCCTTTTAATTAAAAACGATATTCCATATGTGGTCATATTCCCATAGTAAAGCATAGGGGTGAATTTTTCTGGAAAAACTTATTTAATTCCAGGTGTTTCTTTAAAAAAAGGGTCCAGTTAATTTCATTCACGTAGATATAGTGGGAAACACTTGGTTTTTGTAGAAATCCTTCATATGAAATAAGTGAATCGACATGCTATTACATTCCCATAGTAAAGCATAGGGAGGATTCCCATAGTAAAGCATAGGGGTGAATTGTTCTGGGAAAAACTCACTTAATTTCCGTTATTTCTTTACAAAATCTGGTAGATTTACTTCATTCACGCAGATATACTGGAAAACACTTCTATTTTATCGAAATCCTTGAAATTAAAAACGATATTCCACATGGTCACATTCCCATAGTAATGCATAGGGGTGAATTTTTCTGGAAAAAACTCACTTAATTTCCGTTATTTCTTTACAAAATCTGGCAGATTAACTTGATTCACGCAGATATACTGGGAAACACTTCTATTTTATCGAAATCCTTGTAATTAAAAACGATATTCCATATGTGGTCATATTCCCATAGTAAAGCATAGGGGTGAATTTTTCTGGAAAAACTTATTTAATTCCAGGTGTTTCTTTAAAAAAAGGGTCCAGTTAACTTCATTCACGTAGATATAGTTGGAAACACTTGGTTTTTATAGAAATGCTTCATATGAAATAAGTGAATCGACATGCACTTTCATTCCCATAGTAAAGCATAGGGAGGATTCCCATAGGAGCAATGGGAAATCAATTTTTTAATTAAACTTAATTTTGCTGAAAACTTGATGATAATATGTTAATATACCTATAAATAAGCTATATTACACGTTTAATTAGTTTTATAATCGAAATCCATGAGTATTATTCAAGATGAGATTAGTGTCAAAACTGGCAAAATCAAAGATTTTCGTTCTAAAATGCAGAAAATTCTACACTTTTTCTGAAGTCGATTTGTGTCCCATAGGAAAGCATTGAGGAAAATTCATTCTTCAACAACTCACTTAATTTCCAATATTTCTCTACAAAAATTAGCCAGTTAACGTATCTAACCAAGAATTAATAGAAAACACTTGGTTTTTATCGAAATCCTTGAAATTAAAAAAGGTATTCCATATGGGGTCATATTCCCATAGTAAAGCATAGGGGTGAATTTTTCTGGAAAAAACTAATTTAATTTCGGGTCTTTCTTTAAAGTAAGGGTCCAGTTAACTTCATTCACGTAGATATAGTGGGAAACACTTGGTTTTTGTAGAAATCCTTCATATGAAATAAGTGAATCGACATGCTATTACTTTCCCATAGTAAAGCATAGGGAGGATTCCCATAGTAAAGCATAGGGGTGAATTGTTCTGGGAAAAACTCACTTAATTTCCGTTATTTCTTTACAAACTCTGGTAGATATACTTGATTCACGCAGGTATACTGGGAAACACTTCTATTTTATCGAAATCCTTGTAATTAAAAACGATATTCCATATGTGGTCATATTCCCATAGTAAAGCATAGGGGTGAATTTTTCTGGAAAAACTTATTTAATTCCGTTCGTTTCTTTAAAAAAAGGGTCCAGTTAACTTCATTCACGTAGATATAGTGGGAAACACTTGGTTTTTATAGAAATCCTTCATATGAAATAAGTGAATCGACATGCTATTACTTTCCCATAGTAAAGCATAGGGAGGATTCCCATAGTAAAGCATAGGGGTGAATTGTTCTGGGAAAAACTCACTTAATTTCCGTTATTTCTTTACAAAATCTGGTAGGTTTACTTGATTCACGCAGATATACTGGAAAACACTTCTATTTTATCGAAATCCTTGAAATTAAAAACGATATTCCACATGGTCACATTCCCATAGTAATGCATAGGGGTGAATTTTTCTGGAAAAAACTCACTTAATTTCCGTTATTTCTTTACAAAATCTGGCAGATTAACTTGATTCACGCAGATATACTGGGAAACACTTCTATTTTATCGAAATCCTTGTAATTAAAAACGATATTCCATATGTGGTCATATTCCCATAGTAAAGCATAGGGGTGAATTTTTCTGGAAAAACTTATTTAATTCCAGGTGTTTCTTTAAAAAAAGGGTCCAGTTAACTTCATTCACGTAGATATAGTTGGAAACACTTGGTTTTTATAGAAATGCTTCATATGAAATAAGTGAATCGACATGCACTTTCATTCCCATAGTAAAGCATAGGGAGGATTCCCATAGGAGCAATGGGAAATCAATTTTTTAATTAAACTTAATTTTGCTGAAAACTTGATGATAATATGTTAATATACCTATAAATAAGCTATATTACACGTTTAATTAGTTTTATAATCGAAATCCATGAGTATTATTCAAGATGAGATTAGTGTCAAAACTGGCAAAATCAAAGATTTTCGTTCTAAAATGCAGAAAATTCTACACTTTTTCTGAAGTCGATTTGTGTCCCATAGGAAAGCATTGAGGAAAATTCATTCTTCAACAACTCACTTAATTTCCAATATTTCTCTACAAAAATTAGCCAGTTAACGTATCTAACCAAGAATTAATAGAAAACACTTGGTTTTTATCGAAATCCTTGAAATTAAAAAAGTTATTCCATATGGGGTCATATTCCCATAGTAAAGCATAGGGGTGAATTTTTCTGGAAAAAACTAATTTAATTTCGGGTCTTTCTTTAAAGTAAGGGTCCAGTTAACTTCATTCACGTAGATATAGTGGGAAACACTTGGTTTTTATAGAAATCCTTCATATGAAATAAGTGAATCGACATGCTATTACTTTCCCATAGTAAAGCATAGGGAGGATTCCCATAGTAAAGCATAGGGGTGAATTGTTCTGGGAAAAACTCACTTAATTTCCGTTATTTCTTTACAAAATCTGGTAGATTTACTTCATTCACGCAGATATACTGGAAAACACTTCTATTTTATCGAAATCCTTGAAATTAAAAACGATATTCCACATGGTCACATTCCCATAGTAATGCATAGGGGTGAATTTTTCTGGAAAAAACTCACTTAATTTCCGTTATTTCTTTACAAAATCTGGCAGATTAACTTGATTCACGCAGATATACTGGGAAACACTTCTATTTTATCGAAATCCTTTTAATTAAAAACGATATTCCATATGTGGTCATATTCCCATAGTAAAGCATAGGGGTGAATTTTTCTGGAAAAACTTATTTAATTCCAGGTGTTTCTTTAAAAAAAGGGTCCAGTTAATTTCATTCACGTAGATATAGTGGGAAACACTTGGTTTTTGTAGAAATCCTTCATATGAAATAAGTGAATAGACATGCTATTACATTCCCATAGTAAAGCATAGGGAGGATTCCCATAGTAAAGCATAGGGGTGAATTGTTCTGGGAAAAACTCACTTAATTTCCGTTATTTCTTTACAAAATCTGGTAGATATACTTGATTCACGCAGGTATACTGGGAAACACTTCTATTTTATCGAAATCCTTGTAATTAAAAACGATATTCCATATGTGGTCATATTCCCATAGTAAAGCATAGGGGTGAATTTTTCTGGAAAAACTTATTTAATTCCGTTCGTTTCTTTAAAAAAAGGGTCCAGTTAACTTCATTCACGTAGATATAGTGGGAAACACTTGGTTTTTATAGAAATCCTTCATATGAAATAAGTGAATCGACATGCTATTACTTTCCCATAGTAAAGCATAGGGAGGATTCCCATAGTAAAGCATAGGGGTGAATTGTTCTGGGAAAAACTCACTTAATTTCCGTTATTTCTTTACAATATCTGGTAGATATACTTGATTCACGCAGGTATACTGGGAAACACTTCTATTTTATCGAAATCCTTGTAATTAAAAACGATATTCCTTATGTCGTCATATTCCCATAGTAAAGCATAGGGGTGAATTTTTCTGGAAAAACTTATTTAATTCCGTTCGTTTCTTTAAAAAAAGGGTCCAGTTAACTTCATTCACGTAGATATAGTGGGAAACACTTGGTTTTTATAGAAATCCTTCATATGAAATAAGTGAATCGACATGCTATTACTTTCCCATAGTAAAGCATAGGGAGGATTCCCATAGTAAAGCATAGGGGTGAATTGTTCTGGGAAAAACTCACTTAATTTCCGTTATTTCTTTACAAAATCTGGTAGATTTACTTCATTCACGCAGATATACTGGAAAACACTTCTATTTTATCGAAATCCTTGAAATTAAAAACGATATTCCACATGGTCACATTCCCATAGTAATGCATAGGGGTGAATTTTTCTGGAAAAAACTCACTTAATTTCCGTTATTTCTTTACAAAATCTGGCAGATTAACTTGATTCACGCAGATATACTGGGAAACACTTCTATTTTATCGAAATCCTTGTAATTAAAAACGATATTCCATATGTGGTCATATTCCCATAGTAAAGCATAGGGGTGAATTTTTCTGGAAAAACTTATTTAATTCCAGGTGTTTCTTTAAAAAAAGGGTCCAGTTAACTTCATTCACGTAGATATAGTTGGAAACACTTGGTTTTTATAGAAATGCTTCATATGAAATAAGTGAATCGACATGCACTTTCATTCCCATAGTAAAGCATAGGGAGGATTCCCATAGGAGCAATGGGAAATCAATTTTTTAATTAAACTTAATTTTGCTGAAAACTTGATGATAATATGTTAATATACCTATAAATAAGCTATATTACACGTTTAATTAGTTTTATAATCGAAATCCATGAGTATTATTCAAGATGAGATTAGTGTCAAAACTGGCAAAATCAAAGGTTTTCGTTCTAAAATGTAGAAAATTCTACACTTTTTCTGAAGTCGATTTGTGTCCCATAGGAAAGCATTGAGGAAAATTCATTCTTCAACAACTCACTTAATTTCCAATATTTCTCTACAAAAATTAGCCAGTTAACGTATCTAACCAAGAATTAATAGAAAACACTTGGTTTTTATCGAAATCCTTGAAATTAAAAAAGTTATTCCATATGGGGTCATATTCCCATAGTAAAGCATAGGGGTGAATTTTTCTGGAAAAAACTAATTTAATTTCGGGTCTTTCTTTAAAGTAAGGGTCCAGTTAACTTCATTCACGTAGATATAGTGGGAAACACTTGGTTTTTGTAGAAATCCTTCATATGAAATAAGTGAATCGACATGCTATTACTTTCCCATAGTAAAGCATAGGGAGGATTCCCATAGTAAAGCATAGGGGTGAATTGTTCTGGGAAAAACTCACTTAATTTCCGTTATTTCTTTACAAAATCTGGTAGATTTACTTCATTCACGCAGATATACTGGAAAACACTTCTATTTTATCGAAATCCTTGAAATTAAAAACGATATTCCACATGGTCACATTCCCATAGTAATGCATAGGGGTGAATTTTTCTGGAAAAAACTCACTTAATTTCCGTTATTTCTTTACAAAATCTGGCAGATTAACTTGATTCACGCAGATATACTGGGAAACACTTCTATTTTATCGAAATCCTTTTAATTAAAAACGATATTCCATATGTGGTCATATTCCCATAGTAAAGCATAGGGGTGAATTTTTCTGGAAAAACTTATTTAATTCCAGGTGTTTCTTTAAAAAAAGGGTCCAGTTAATTTCATTCACGTAGATATAGTGGGAAACACTTGGTTTTTGTAGAAATCCTTCATATGAAATAAGTGAATCGACATGCTATTACATTCCCATAGTAAAGCATAGGGAGGATTCCCATAGTAAAGCATAGGGGTGAATTGTTCTGGGAAAAACTCACTTAATTTCCGTTATTTCTTTACAAAATCTGGTAGATGTACTTCATTCACGCAGATATACTGGAAAACACTTCTATTTTATCGAAATCCTTGAAATTAAAAACGATATTCCACATGGTCACATTCCCATAGTAATGCATAGGGGTGAATTTTTCTGGAAAAAACTCACTTAATTTCCGTTATTTCTTTACAAAATCTGGCAGATTAACTTGATTCACGCAGATATACTGGGAAACACTTCTATTTTATCGAAATCCTTGTAATTAAAAACGATATTCCATATGTGGTCATATTCCCATAGTAAAGCATAGGGGTGAATTTTTCTGGAAAAACTTATTTAATTCCAGGTGTTTCTTTAAAAAAAGGGTCCAGTTAACTTCATTCACGTAGATATAGTTGGAAACACTTGGTTTTTATAGAAATGCTTCATATGAAATAAGTGAATCGACATGCACTTTCATTCCCATAGTAAAGCATAGGGAGGATTCCCATAGGAGCAATGGGAAATCAATTTTTTAATTAAACTTAATTTTGCTGAAAACTTGATGATAATATGTTAATATACCTATAAATAAGCTATATTACACGTTTAATTAGTTTTATAATCGAAATCCATGAGTATTATTCAAGATGAGATTAGTGTCAAAACTGGCAAAATCAAAGATTTTCGTTCTAAAATGCAGAAAATTCTACACTTTTTCTGAAGTCGATTTGTGTCCCATAGGAAAGCATTGAGGAAAATTCATTCTTCAACAACTCACTTAATTTCCAATATTTCTCTACAAAAATTAGCCAGTTAACGTATCTAACCAAGAATTAATAGAAAACACTTGGTTTTTATCGAAATCCTTGAAATTAAAAAAGGTATTCCATATGGGGTCATATTCCCATAGTAAAGCATAGGGGTGAATTTTTCTGGAAAAAACTAATTTAATTTCGGGTCTTTCTTTAAAGTAAGGGTCCAGTTAACTTCATTCACGTAGATATAGTGGGAAACACTTGGTTTTTGTAGAAATCCTTCATATGAAATAAGTGAATCGACATGCTATTACTTTCCCATAGTAAAGCATAGGGAGGATTCCCATAGTAAAGCATAGGGGTGAATTGTTCTGGGAAAAACTCACTTAATTTCCGTTATTTCTTTACAAACTCTGGTAGATATACTTGATTCACGCAGGTATACTGGGAAACACTTCTATTTTATCGAAATCCTTGTAATTAAAAACGATATTCCATATGTGGTCATATTCCCATAGTAAAGCATAGGGGTGAATTTTTCTGGAAAAACTTATTTAATTCCGTTCGTTTCTTTAAAAAAAGGGTCCAGTTAACTTCATTCACGTAGATATAGTGGGAAACACTTGGTTTTTATAGAAATCCTTCATATGAAATAAGTGAATCGACATGCTATTACTTTCCCATAGTAAAGCATAGGGAGGATTCCCATAGTAAAGCATAGGGGTGAATTGTTCTGGGAAAAACTCACTTAATTTCCGTTATTTCTTTACAAAATCTGGTAGGTTTACTTGATTCACGCAGATATACTGGAAAACACTTCTATTTTATCGAAATCCTTGAAATTAAAAACGATATTCCACATGGTCACATTCCCATAGTAATGCATAGGGGTGAATTTTTCTGGAAAAAACTCACTTAATTTCCGTTATTTCTTTACAAAATCTGGCAGATTAACTTGATTCACGCAGATATACTGGGAAACACTTCTATTTTATCGAAATCCTTGTAATTAAAAACGATATTCCATATGTGGTCATATTCCCATAGTAAAGCATAGGGGTGAATTTTTCTGGAAAAACTTATTTAATTCCAGGTGTTTCTTTAAAAAAAGGGTCCAGTTAACTTCATTCACGTAGATATAGTTGGAAACACTTGGTTTTTATAGAAATGCTTCATATGAAATAAGTGAATCGACATGCACTTTCATTCCCATAGTAAAGCATAGGGAGGATTCCCATAGGAGCAATGGGAAATCAATTTTTTAATTAAACTTAATTTTGCTGAAAACTTGATGATAATATGTTAATATACCTATAAATAAGCTATATTACACGTTTAATTAGTTTTATAATCGAAATCCATGAGTATTATTCAAGATGAGATTAGTGTCAAAACTGGCAAAATCAAAGATTTTCGTTCTAAAATGCAGAAAATTCTACACTTTTTCTGAAGTCGATTTGTGTCCCATAGGAAAGCATTGAGGAAAATTCATTCTTCAACAACTCACTTAATTTCCAATATTTCTCTACAAAAATTAGCCAGTTAACGTATCTAACCAAGAATTAATAGAAAACACTTGGTTTTTATCGAAATCCTTGAAATTAAAAAAGTTATTCCATATGGGGTCATATTCCCATAGTAAAGCATAGGGGTGAATTTTTCTGGAAAAAACTAATTTAATTTCGGGTCTTTCTTTAAAGTAAGGGTCCAGTTAACTTCATTCACGTAGATATAGTGGGAAACACTTGGTTTTTATAGAAATCCTTCATATGAAATAAGTGAATCGACATGCTATTACTTTCCCATAGTAAAGCATAGGGAGGATTCCCATAGTAAAGCATAGGGGTGAATTGTTCTGGGAAAAACTCACTTAATTTCCGTTATTTCTTTACAAAATCTGGTAGATTTACTTCATTCACGCAGATATACTGGAAAACACTTCTATTTTATCGAAATCCTTGAAATTAAAAACGATATTCCACATGGTCACATTCCCATAGTAATGCATAGGGGTGAATTTTTCTGGAAAAAACTCACTTAATTTCCGTTATTTCTTTACAAAATCTGGCAGATTAACTTGATTCACGCAGATATACTGGGAAACACTTCTATTTTATCGAAATCCTTTTAATTAAAAACGATATTCCATATGTGGTCATATTCCCATAGTAAAGCATAGGGGTGAATTTTTCTGGAAAAACTTATTTAATTCCAGGTGTTTCTTTAAAAAAAGGGTCCAGTTAATTTCATTCACGTAGATATAGTGGGAAACACTTGGTTTTTGTAGAAATCCTTCATATGAAATAAGTGAATAGACATGCTATTACATTCCCATAGTAAAGCATAGGGAGGATTCCCATAGTAAAGCATAGGGGTGAATTGTTCTGGGAAAAACTCACTTAATTTCCGTTATTTCTTTACAAAATCTGGTAGATATACTTGATTCACGCAGGTATACTGGGAAACACTTCTATTTTATCGAAATCCTTGTAATTAAAAACGATATTCCATATGTGGTCATATTCCCATAGTAAAGCATAGGGGTGAATTTTTCTGGAAAAACTTATTTAATTCCGTTCGTTTCTTTAAAAAAAGGGTCCAGTTAACTTCATTCACGTAGATATAGTGGGAAACACTTGGTTTTTATAGAAATCCTTCATATGAAATAAGTGAATCGACATGCTATTACTTTCCCATAGTAAAGCATAGGGAGGATTCCCATAGTAAAGCATAGGGGTGAATTGTTCTGGGAAAAACTCACTTAATTTCCGTTATTTCTTTACAATATCTGGTAGATATACTTGATTCACGCAGGTATACTGGGAAACACTTCTATTTTATCGAAATCCTTGTAATTAAAAACGATATTCCTTATGTCGTCATATTCCCATAGTAAAGCATAGGGGTGAATTTTTCTGGAAAAACTTATTTAATTCCGTTCGTTTCTTTAAAAAAAGGGTCCAGTTAACTTCATTCACGTAGATATAGTGGGAAACACTTGGTTTTTATAGAAATCCTTCATATGAAATAAGTGAATCGACATGCTATTACTTTCCCATAGTAAAGCATAGGGAGGATTCCCATAGTAAAGCATAGGGGTGAATTGTTCTGGGAAAAACTCACTTAATTTCCGTTATTTCTTTACAAAATCTGGTAGATTTACTTCATTCACGCAGATATACTGGAAAACACTTCTATTTTATCGAAATCCTTGAAATTAAAAACGATATTCCACATGGTCACATTCCCATAGTAATGCATAGGGGTGAATTTTTCTGGAAAAAACTCACTTAATTTCCGTTATTTCTTTACAAAATCTGGCAGATTAACTTGATTCACGCAGATATACTGGGAAACACTTCTATTTTATCGAAATCCTTGTAATTAAAAACGATATTCCATATGTGGTCATATTCCCATAGTAAAGCATAGGGGTGAATTTTTCTGGAAAAACTTATTTAATTCCAGGTGTTTCTTTAAAAAAAGGGTCCAGTTAACTTCATTCACGTAGATATAGTTGGAAACACTTGGTTTTTATAGAAATGCTTCATATGAAATAAGTGAATCGACATGCACTTTCATTCCCATAGTAAAGCATAGGGAGGATTCCCATAGGAGCAATGGGAAATCAATTTTTTAATTAAACTTAATTTTGCTGAAAACTTGATGATAATATGTTAATATACCTATAAATAAGCTATATTACACGTTTAATTAGTTTTATAATCGAAATCCATGAGTATTATTCAAGATGAGATTAGTGTCAAAACTGGCAAAATCAAAGATTTTCGTTCTAAAATGCAGAAAATTCTACACTTTTTCTGAAGTCGATTTGTGTCCCATAGGAAAGCATTGAGGAAAATTCATTCTTCAACAACTCACTTAATTTCCAATATTTCTCTACAAAAATTAGCCAGTTAACGTATCTAACCAAGAATTAATAGAAAACACTTGGTTTTTATCGAAATCCTTGAAATTAAAAAAGTTATTCCATATGGGGTCATATTCCCATAGTAAAGCATAGGGGTGAATTTTTCTGGAAAAAACTAATTTAATTTCGGGTCTTTCTTTAAAGTAAGGGTCCAGTTAACTTCATTCACGTAGATATAGTGGGAAACACTTGGTTTTTGTAGAAATCCTTCATATGAAATAAGTGAATCGACATGCTATTACTTTCCCATAGTAAAGCATAGGGAGGATTCCCATAGTAAAGCATAGGGGTGAATTGTTCTGGGAAAAACTCACTTAATTTCCGTTATTTCTTTACAAACTCTGGTAGATATACTTGATTCACGCAGGTATACTGGGAAACACTTCTATTTTATCGAAATCCTTGTAATTAAAAACGATATTCCATATGTGGTCATATTCCCATAGTAAAGCATAGGGGTGAATTTTTCTGGAAAAACTTATTTAATTCCGTTCGTTTCTTTAAAAAAAGGGTCCAGTTAACTTCATTCACGTAGATATAGTGGGAAACACTTGGTTTTTATAGAAATCCTTCATATGAAATAAGTGAATCGACATGCTATTACTTTCCCATAGTAAAGCATAGGGAGGATTCCCATAGTAAAGCATAGGGGTGAATTGTTCTGGGAAAAACTCACTTAATTTCCGTTATTTCTTTACAAAATCTGGTAGGTTTACTTGATTCACGCAGATATACTGGAAAACACTTCTATTTTATCGAAATCCTTGAAATTAAAAACGATATTCCACATGGTCACATTCCCATAGTAATGCATAGGGGTGAATTTTTCTGGAAAAAACTCACTTAATTTCCGTTATTTCTTTACAAAATCTGGCAGATTAACTTGATTCACGCAGATATACTGGGAAACACTTCTATTTTATCGAAATCCTTGTAATTAAAAACGATATTCCATATGTGGTCATATTCCCATAGTAAAGCATAGGGGTGAATTTTTCTGGAAAAACTTATTTAATTCCAGGTGTTTCTTTAAAAAAAGGGTCCAGTTAACTTCATTCACGTAGATATAGTTGGAAACACTTGGTTTTTATAGAAATGCTTCATATGAAATAAGTGAATCGACATGCACTTTCATTCCCATAGTAAAGCATAGGGAGGATTCCCATAGGAGCAATGGGAAATCAATTTTTTAATTAAACTTAATTTTGCTGAAAACTTGATGATAATATGTTAATATACCTATAAATAAGCTATATTACACGTTTAATTAGTTTTATAATCGAAATCCATGAGTATTATTCAAGATGAGATTAGTGTCAAAACTGGCAAAATCAAAGATTTTCGTTCTAAAATGCAGAAAATTCTACACTTTTTCTGAAGTCGATTTGTGTCCCATAGGAAAGCATTGAGGAAAATTCATTCTTCAACAACTCACTTAATTTCCAATATTTCTCTACAAAAATTAGCCAGTTAACGTATCTAACCAAGAATTAATAGAAAACACTTGGTTTTTATCGAAATCCTTGAAATTAAAAAAGTTATTCCATATGGGGTCATATTCCCATAGTAAAGCATAGGGGTGAATTTTTCTGGAAAAAACTAATTTAATTTCGGGTCTTTCTTTAAAGTAAGGGTCCAGTTAACTTCATTCACGTAGATATAGTGGGAAACACTTGGTTTTTATAGAAATCCTTCATATGAAATAAGTGAATCGACATGCTATTACTTTCCCATAGTAAAGCATAGGGAGGATTCCCATAGTAAAGCATAGGGGTGAATTGTTCTGGGAAAAACTCACTTAATTTCCGTTATTTCTTTACAAAATCTGGTAGATTTACTTCATTCACGCAGATATACTGGAAAACACTTCTATTTTATCGAAATCCTTGAAATTAAAAACGATATTCCACATGGTCACATTCCCATAGTAATGCATAGGGGTGAATTTTTCTGGAAAAAACTCACTTAATTTCCGTTATTTCTTTACAAAATCTGGCAGATTAACTTGATTCACGCAGATATACTGGGAAACACTTCTATTTTATCGAAATCCTTTTAATTAAAAACGATATTCCATATGTGGTCATATTCCCATAGTAAAGCATAGGGGTGAATTTTTCTGGAAAAACTTATTTAATTCCAGGTGTTTCTTTAAAAAAAGGGTCCAGTTAATTTCATTCACGTAGATATAGTGGGAAACACTTGGTTTTTGTAGAAATCCTTCATATGAAATAAGTGAATCGACATGCTATTACATTCCCATAGTAAAGCATAGGGAGGATTCCCATAGTAAAGCATAGGGGTGAATTGTTCTGGGAAAAACTCACTTAATTTCCGTTATTTCTTTACAAAATCTGGTAGATTTACTTCATTCACGCAGATATACTGGAAAACACTTCTATTTTATCGAAATCCTTGAAATTAAAAACGATATTCCACATGGTCACATTCCCATAGTAATGCATAGGGGTGAATTTTTCTGGAAAAAACTCACTTAATTTCCGTTATTTCTTTACAAAATCTGGCAGATTAACTTGATTCACGCAGATATACTGGGAAACACTTCTATTTTATCGAAATCCTTGTAATTAAAAACGATATTTCATATGTGGTCATATTCCCATAGTAAAGCATAGGGGTGAATTTTTCTGGAAAAACTTATTTAATTCCAGGTGTTTCTTTAAAAAAAGGGTCCAGTTAACTTCATTCACGTAGATATAGTTGGAAACACTTGGTTTTTATAGAAATGCTTCATATGAAATAAGTGAATCGACATGCACTTTCATTCCCATAGTAAAGCATAGGGAGGATTCCCATAGGAGCAATGGGAAATCAATTTTTTAATTAAACTTAATTTTGCTGAAAACTTGATGATAATATGTTAATATACCTATAAATAAGCTATATTACACGTTTAATTAGTTTTATAATCGAAATCCATGAGTATTATTCAAGATGAGATTAGTGTCAAAACTGGCAAAATCAAAGATTTTCGTTCTAAAATGCAGAAAATTCTACACTTTTTCTGAAGTCGATTTGTGTCCCATAGGAAAGCATTGAGGAAAATTCATTCTTCAACAACTCACTTAATTTCCAATATTTCTCTACAAAAATTAGCCAGTTAACGTATCTAACCAAGAATTAATAGAAAACACTTGGTTTTTATCGAAATCCTTGAAATTAAAAAAGGTATTCCATATGGGGTCATATTCCCATAGTAAAGCATAGGGGTGAATTTTTCTGGAAAAAACTAATTTAATTTCGGGTCTTTCTTTAAAGTAAGGGTCCAGTTAACTTCATTCACGTAGATATAGTGGGAAACACTTGGTTTTTGTAGAAATCCTTCATATGAAATAAGTGAATCGACATGCTATTACTTTCCCATAGTAAAGCATAGGGAGGATTCCCATAGTAAAGCATAGGGGTGAATTGTTCTGGGAAAAACTCACTTAATTTCCGTTATTTCTTTACAAACTCTGGTAGATATACTTGATTCACGCAGGTATACTGGGAAACACTTCTATTTTATCGAAATCCTTGTAATTAAAAACGATATTCCATATGTGGTCATATTCCCATAGTAAAGCATAGGGGTGAATTTTTCTGGAAAAACTTATTTAATTCCGTTCGTTTCTTTAAAAAAAGGGTCCAGTTAACTTCATTCACGTAGATATAGTGGGAAACACTTGGTTTTTATAGAAATCCTTCATATGAAATAAGTGAATCGACATGCTATTACTTTCCCATAGTAAAGCATAGGGAGGATTCCCATAGTAAAGCATAGGGGTGAATTGTTCTGGGAAAAACTCACTTAATTTCCGTTATTTCTTTACAAAATCTGGTAGATTTACTTCATTCACGCAGATATACTGGAAAACACTTCTATTTTATCGAAATCCTTGAAATTAAAAACGATATTCCACATGGTCATATTCCCATAGTAATGCATAGGGGTGAATTTTTCTGGAAAAAACTCACTTAATTTCCGTTATTTCTTTACAAAATCTGGCAGATTAACTTGATTCACGCAGATATACTGGGAAACACTTCTATTTTATCGAAATCCTTGTAATTAAAAACGATATTCCATATGTGGTCATATTCCCATAGTAAAGCATAGGGGTGAATTTTTCTGGAAAAACTTATTTAATTCCAGGTGTTTCTTTAAAAAAAGGGTCCAGTTAACTTCATTCACGTAGATATAGTTGGAAACACTTGGTTTTTATAGAAATGCTTCATATGAAATAAGTGAATCGACATGCACTTTCATTCCCACAGTAAAGCATAGGGAGGATTCCCATAGGAGCAATGGGAAATCAATTTTTTAATTAAACTTAATTTTGCTGAAAACTTGATGATAATATGTTAATATACCTATAAATAAGCTATATTACACGTTTAATTAGTTTTATAATCGAAATCCATGAGTATTATTCAAGATGAGATTAGTGTCAAAACTGGCAAAATCAAAGATTTTCGTTCTAAAATGCAGAAAATTCTACACTTTTTCTGAAGTCGATTTGTGTCCCATAGGAAAGCATTGAGGAAAATTCATTCTTCAACAACTCACTTAATTTCCAATATTTCTCTACAAAAATTAGCCAGTTAACGTATCTTACCAAGAATTAATAGAAAACACTTGGTTTTTATCGAAATCCTTGAAATTAAAAAAGTTATTCCATATGGGGTCATATTCCCATAGTAAAGCATAGGGGTGAATTTTTCTGGAAAAAACTAATTTAATTTCGGGTCTTTCTTTAAAGTAAGGGTCCAGTTAACTTCATTCACGTAGATATAGTGGGAAACACTTGGTTTTTGTAGAAATCCTTCATATGAAATAAGTGAATCGACATGCTATTACATTCCCATAGTAAAGCATAGGGAGGATTCCCATAGTAAAGCATAGGGGTGAATTGTTCTGGGAAAAACTCACTTAATTTCCGTTAATTCTTTACAAAATCTGGTAGATATTCTTGATTCACGCAGGTATACTGGGAAACACTTCTATTTTATCGAAATCATTGTATTTAAAAACGATATTCCATATGTGGTCATATTCCCATAGTAAAGCATAGGGGTGAATTTTTCTGGAAAAACTTATTTAATTCCGTTCGTTTCTTTAAAAAAAGGGTCCAGTTAACTTCATTCACGTAGATATAGTGGGAAACACTTGGTTTTTATAGAAATCCTTCATATGAAATAAGTGAATCGACATGCTATTACTTTCCCATAGTAAAGCATAGGGAGGATTCCCATAGTAAAGCATAGGGGTGAATTGTTCTGGGAAAAACTCACTTAATTTCCGTTATTTCTTTACAAAATCTGGTAGATTTACTTCATTCATGCAGATATACTGGAAAACACTTCTATTTTATCGAAATCCTTGAAATTAAAAACGATATTCCACATGGTCACATTCCCATAGTAATGCATAGGGGTGAATTTTTCTGGAAAAAACTCACTTAATTTCCGTTATTTCTTTACAAAATCTGGCAGATTAACTTGATTCACGCAGATATACTGGGAAACACTTCTATTTTATCGAAATCCTTTTAATTAAAAACGATATTCCATATGTGGTCATATTCCCATAGTAAAGCATAGGGGTGAATTTTTCTGGAAAAACTTATTTAATTCCAGTTGTTTCTTTAAAAAAAGGGTCCAGTTAATTTCATTCACGTAGATATAGTGGGAAACACTTGGTTTTTGTAGAAATCCTTCATATGAAATAAGTGAATCGACATGCTATTACATTCCCATAGTAAAGCATAGGGAGGATTCCCATAGTAAAGCATAGGGGTGAATTGTTCTGGGAAAAACTCACTTAATTTCCGTTATTTCTTTACAAAATCTGCTAGATATACTTGATTCACGCAGGTATACTGGGAAACACTTCTATTTTATCGAAATCCTTGTAATTAAAAACGATATTCCATATGTGGTCATATTCCCATAGTAAAGCATAGGGGTGAATTTTTCTGGAAAAACTTATTTAATTCCGTTCGTTTCTTTAAAAAAAGGGTCCAGTTAACTTCATTCACGTAGATATAGTGGGAAACACTTGGTTTTTATAGAAATCCTTCATATGAAATAAGTGAATCGACATGCTATTACTTTCCCATAGTAAAGCATAGGGAGGATTCCCATAGTAAAGCATAGGGGTGAATTGTTCTGGGAAAAACTCACTTAATTTCCGTTATTTCTTTACAAAATCTGGTAGATTTACTTCATTCACGCAGATATACTGGAAAACACTTCTATTTTATCGAAATCCTTGAAATTAAAAACGATATTCCACATGGTCACATTCCCATAGTAATGCATAGGGGTGAATTTTTCTGGAAAAAACTCACTTAATTTCCGTTATTTCTTTACAAAATCTGGCAGATTAACTTGATTCACGCAGATATACTGGGAAACACTTCTATTTTATCGAAATCCTTGTAATTAAAAACGATATTCCATATGTGGTCATATTCCCATAGTAAAGCATAGGGGTGAATTTTTCTGGAAAAACTTATTTAATTCCAGGTGTTTCTTTAAAAAAAGGGTCCAGTTAACTTCATTCACGTAGATATAGTTGGAAACACTTGGTTTTTATAGAAATGCTTCATATGAAATAAGTGAATCGACATGCACTTTCATTCCCATAGTAAAGCATAGGGAGGATTCCCATAGGAGCAATGGGAAATCAATTTTTTAATTAAACTTAATTTTGCTGAAAACTTGATGATAATATGTTAATATACCTATAAATAAGCTATATTACACGTTTAATTAGTTTTATAATCGAAATCCATGAGTATTATTCAAGATGAGATTAGTGTCAAAACTGGCAAAATCAAAGATTTTCGTTCTAAAATGCAGAAAATTCTACACTTTTTCTGAAGTCGATTTGTGTCCCATAGGAAAGCATTGAGGAAAATTCATTCTTCAACAACTCACTTAATTTCCAATATTTCTCTACAAAAATTAGCCAGTTAACGTATCTAACCAAGAATTAATAGAAAACACTTGGTTTTTATCGAAATCCTTGAAATTAAAAAAGTTATTCCATATGGGGTCATATTCCCATAGTAAAGCATAGGGGTGAATTTTTCTGGAAAAAACTAATTTAATTTCGGGTCTTTCTTTAAAGTAAGGGTCCAGTTAACTTCATTCACGTAGATATAGTGGGAAACACTTGGTTTTTATAGAAATCCTTCATATGAAATAAGTGAATCGACATGCTATTACTTTCCCATAGTAAAGCATAGGGAGGATTCCCATAGTAAAGCATAGGGGTGAATTGTTCTGGGAAAAACTCACTTAATTTCCGTTATTTCTTTACAAAATCTGGTAGATTTACTTCATTCACGCAGATATACTGGAAAACACTTCTATTTTATCGAAATCCTTGAAATTAAAAACGATATTCCACATGGTCACATTCCCATAGTAATGCATAGGGGTGAATTTTTCTGGAAAAAACTCACTTAATTTCCGTTATTTCTTTACAAAATCTGGCAGATTAACTTGATTCACGCAGATATACTGGGAAACACTTCTATTTTATCGAAATCCTTTTAATTAAAAACGATATTCCATATGTGGTCATATTCCCATAGTAAAGCATAGGGGTGAATTTTTCTGGAAAAACTTATTTAATTCCAGGTGTTTCTTTAAAAAAAGGGTCCAGTTAATTTCATTCACGTAGATATAGTGGGAAACACTTGGTTTTTGTAGAAATCCTTCATATGAAATAAGTGAATCGACATGCTATTACATTCCCATAGTAAAGCATAGGGAGGATTCCCATAGTAAAGCATAGGGGTGAATTGTTCTGGGAAAAACTCACTTAATTTCCGTTATTTCTTTACAAAATCTGGTAGATTTACTTCATTCACGCAGATATACTGGAAAACACTTCTATTTTATCGAAATCCTTGAAATTAAAAACGATATTCCACATGGTCACATTCCCATAGTAATGCATAGGGGTGAATTTTTCTGGAAAAAACTCACTTAATTTCCGTTATTTCTTTACAAAATCTGGCAGATTAACTTGATTCACGCAGATATACTGGGAAACACTTCTATTTTATCGAAATCCTTGTAATTAAAAACGATATTCCATATGTGGTCATATTCCCATAGTAAAGCATAGGGGTGAATTTTTCTGGAAAAACTTATTTAATTCCAGGTGTTTCTTTAAAAAAAGGGTCCAGTTAACTTCATTCACGTAGATATAGTTGGAAACACTTGGTTTTTATAGAAATGCTTCATATGAAATAAGTGAATCGACATGCACTTTCATTCCCATAGTAAAGCATAGGGAGGATTCCCATAGGAGCAATGGGAAATCAATTTTTTAATTAAACTTAATTTTGCTGAAAACTTGATGATAATATGTTAATATACCTATAAATAAGCTATATTACACGTTTAATTAGTTTTATAATCGAAATCCATGAGTATTATTCAAGATGAGATTAGTGTCAAAACTGGCAAAATCAAAGATTTTCGTTCTAAAATGCAGAAAATTCTACACTTTTTCTGAAGTCGATTTGTGTCCCATAGGAAAGCATTGAGGAAAATTCATTCTTCAACAACTCACTTAATTTCCAATATTTCTCTACAAAAATTAGCCAGTTAACGTATCTAACCAAGAATTAATAGAAAACACTTGGTTTTTATCGAAATCCTTGAAATTAAAAAAGGTATTCCATATGGGGTCATATTCCCATAGTAAAGCATAGGGGTGAATTTTTCTGGAAAAAACTAATTTAATTTCGGGTCTTTCTTTAAAGTAAGGGTCCAGTTAACTTCATTCACGTAGATATAGTGGGAAACACTTGGTTTTTGTAGAAATCCTTCATATGAAATAAGTGAATCGACATGCTATTACTTTCCCATAGTAAAGCATAGGGAGGATTCCCATAGTAAAGCATAGGGGTGAATTGTTCTGGGAAAAACTCACTTAATTTCCGTTATTTCTTTACAAACTCTGGTAGATATACTTGATTCACGCAGGTATACTGGGAAACACTTCTATTTTATCGAAATCCTTGTAATTAAAAACGATATTCCATATGTGGTCATATTCCCATAGTAAAGCATAGGGGTGAATTTTTCTGGAAAAACTTATTTAATTCCGTTCGTTTCTTTAAAAAAAGGGTCCAGTTAACTTCATTCACGTAGATATAGTGGGAAACACTTGGTTTTTATAGAAATCCTTCATATGAAATAAGTGAATCGACATGCTATTACTTTCCCATAGTAAAGCATAGGGAGGATTCCCATAGTAAAGCATAGGGGTGAATTGTTCTGGGAAAAACTCACTTAATTTCCGTTATTTCTTTACAAAATCTGGTAGGTTTACTTGATTCACGCAGATATACTGGAAAACACTTCTATTTTATCGAAATCCTTGAAATTAAAAACGATATTCCACATGGTCACATTCCCATAGTAATGCATAGGGGTGAATTTTTCTGGAAAAAACTCACTTAATTTCCGTTATTTCTTTACAAAATCTGGCAGATTAACTTGATTCACGCAGATATACTGGGAAACACTTCTATTTTATCGAAATCCTTGTAATTAAAAACGATATTCCATATGTGGTCATATTCCCATAGTAAAGCATAGGGGTGAATTTTTCTGGAAAAACTTATTTAATTCCAGGTGTTTCTTTAAAAAAAGGGTCCAGTTAACTTCATTCACGTAGATATAGTTGGAAACACTTGGTTTTTATAGAAATGCTTCATATGAAATAAGTGAATCGACATGCACTTTCATTCCCATAGTAAAGCATAGGGAGGATTCCCATAGAAGCAATGGGAAATCAATTTTTTAATTAAACTTAATTTTGCTGAAAACTTGATGATAATATGTTAATATACCTATAAATAAGCTATATTACACGTTTAATTAGTTTTATAATCGAAATCCATGAGTATTATTCAAGATGAGATTAGTGTCAAAACTGGCAAAATCAAAGATTTTCGTTCTAAAATGCAGAAAATTCTACACTTTTTCTGAAGTCGATTTGTGTCCCATAGGAAAGCATTGAGGAAAATTCATTCTTCAACAACTCACTTAATTTCCAATATTTCTCTACAAAAATTAGCCAGTTAACGTATCTAACCAAGAATTAATAGAAAACACTTGGTTTTTATCGAAATCCTTGAAATTAAAAAAGTTATTCCATATGGGGTCATATTCCCATAGTAAAGCATAGGGGTGAATTTTTCTGGAAAAAACTAATTTAATTTCGGGTCTTTCTTTAAAGTAAGGGTCCAGTTAACTTCATTCACGTAGATATAGTGGGAAACACTTGGTTTTTATAGAAATCCTTCATATGAAATAAGTGAATCGACATGCTATTACTTTCCCATAGTAAAGCATAGGGAGGATTCCCATAGTAAAGCATAGGGGTGAATTGTTCTGGGAAAAACTCACTTAATTTCCGTTATTTCTTTACAAAATCTGGTAGATTTACTTCATTCACGCAGATATACTGGAAAACACTTCTATTTTATCGAAATCCTTGAAATTAAAAACGATATTCCACATGGTCACATTCCCATAGTAATGCATAGGGGTGAATTTTTCTGGAAAAAACTCACTTAATTTCCGTTATTTCTTTACAAAATCTGGCAGATTAACTTGATTCACGCAGATATACTGGGAAACACTTCTATTTTATCGAAATCCTTTTAATTAAAAACGATATTCCATATGTGGTCATATTCCCATAGTAAAGCATAGGGGTGAATTTTTCTGGAAAAACTTATTTAATTCCAGGTGTTTCTTTAAAAAAAGGGTCCAGTTAATTTCATTCACGTAGATATAGTGGGAAACACTTGGTTTTTGTAGAAATCCTTCATATGAAATAAGTGAATAGACATGCTATTACATTCCCATAGTAAAGCATAGGGAGGATTCCCATAGTAAAGCATAGGGGTGAATTGTTCTGGGAAAAACTCACTTAATTTCCGTTATTTCTTTACAAAATCTGGTAGATATACTTGATTCACGCAGGTATACTGGGAAACACTTCTATTTTATCGAAATCCTTGTAATTAAAAACGATATTCCATATGTGGTCATATTCCCATAGTAAAGCATAGGGGTGAATTTTTCTGGAAAAACTTATTTAATTCCGTTCGTTTCTTTAAAAAAAGGGTCCAGTTAACTTCATTCACGTAGATATAGTGGGAAACACTTGGTTTTTATAGAAATCCTTCATATGAAATAAGTGAATCGACATGCTATTAATTTCCCATAGTAAAGCATAGGGAGGATTCCCATAGTAAAGCATAGGGGTGAATTGTTCTGGGAAAAACTCACTTAATTTCCGTTATTTCTTTACAAAATCTGGTAGATTTACTTCATTCACGCAGATATACTGGAAAACACTTCTATTTTATCGAAATCCTTGAAATTAAAAACGATATTCCACATGGTCACATTCCCATAGTAATGCATAGGGGTGAATTTTTCGGGAAAAAACTCACTTAATTTCCGTTATTTCTTTACAAAATCTGGCAGATTAACTTGATTCACGCAGATATACTGGGAAACACTTCTATTTTATCGAAATCCTTGTAATTAAAAACGATATTCCATATGTGGTCATATTCCCATAGTAAAGCATAGGGGTGAATTTTTCTGGAAAAACTTATTTAATTCCAGGTGTTTCTTTAAAAAAAGGGTCCAGTTAACTTCATTCACGTAGATATAGTTGGAAACACTTGGTTTTTATAGAAATGCTTCATATGAAATAAGTGAATCGACATGCACTTTCATTCCCATAGTAAAGCATAGGGAGGATTCCCGTAGGAGCAAAGGGAAATCAATTTTTTAATTAAACTTAATTTTGCTGAAAACTTGATGATAATATGTTAATATACCTATAAATAAGCTATATTACACGTTTAATTAGTTTTATAATCGAAATCCATGAGTATTATTCAAGATGAGATTAGTGTCAAAACTGGCAAAATCAAAGATTTTCGTTCTAAAATGCAGAAAATTCTACACTTTTTCTGAAGTCGATTTGTGTCCCATAGGAAAGCATTGAGGAAAATTCATTCTTCAACAACTCACTTAATTTCCAATATTTCTCTACAAAAATTAGCCAGTTAACGTATCTAACCAAGAATTAATAGAAAACACTTGGTTTTTATCGAAATCCTTGAAATTAAAAAAGGTATTCCATATGGGGTCATATTCCCATAGTAAAGCATAGGGGTGAATTTTTCTGGAAAAAACTAATTTAATTTCGGGTCTTTCTTTAAAGTAAGGGTCCAGTTAACTTCATTCACGTAGATATAGTGGGAAACACTTGGTTTTTGTAGAAATCCTTCATATGAAATAAGTGAATCGACATGCTATTACTTTCCCATAGTAAAGCATAGGGAGGATTCCCATAGTAAAGCATAGGGGTGAATTGTTTCTGGGAAAAACTCACTTAATTTCCGTTATTTCTTTACAAACTCTGGTAGATATACTTGATTCACGCAGGTATACTGGGAAACACTTCTATTTTATCGAAATCCTTGTAATTAAAAACGATATTCCATATGTGGTCATATTCCCATAGTAAAGCATAGGGGTGAATTTTTCTGGAAAAACTTATTTAATTCCGTTCGTTTCTTTAAAAAAAGGGTCCAGTTAACTTCATTCACGTAGATATAGTGGGAAACACTTGGTTTTTATAGAAATCCTTCATATGAAATAAGTGAATCGACATGCTATTACTTTCCCATAGTAAAGCATAGGGAGGATTCCCATAGTAAAGCATAGGGGTGAATTGTTCTGGGAAAAACTCACTTAATTTCCGTTATTTCTTTACAAAATCTGGTAGGTTTACTTGATTCACGCAGATATACTGGAAAACACTTCTATTTTATCGAAATCCTTGAAATTAAAAACGATATTCCACATGGTCACATTCCCATAGTAATGCATAGGGGTGAATTTTTCTGGAAAAAACTCACTTAATTTCCGTTATTTCTTTACAAAATCTGGCAGATTAACTTGATTCACGCAGATATACTGGGAAACACTTCTATTTTATCGAAATCCTTGTAATTAAAAACGATATTCCATATGTGGTCATATTCCCATAGTAAAGCATAGGGGTGAATTTTTCTGGAAAAACTTATTTAATTCCAGGTGTTTCTTTAAAAAAAGGGTCCAGTTAACTTCATTCACGTAGATATAGTTGGAAACACTTGGTTTTTATAGAAATGCTTCATATGAAATAAGTGAATCGACATGCACTTTCATTCCCATAGTAAAGCATAGGGAGGATTCCCATAGGAGCAATGGGAAATCAATTTTTTAATTAAACTTAATTTTGCTGAAAACTTGATGATAATATGTTAATATACCTATAAATAAGCTATATTACACGTTTAATTAGTTTTATAATCGAAATCCATGAGTATTATTCAAGATGAGATTAGTGTCAAAACTGGCAAAATCAAAGATTTTCGTTCTAAAATGCAGAAAATTCTACACTTTTTCTGAAGTCGATTTGTGTCCCATAGGAAAGCATTGAGGAAAATTCATTCTTCAACAACTCACTTAATTTCCAATATTTCTCTACAAAAATTAGCCAGTTAACGTATCTAACCAAGAATTAATAGAAAACACTTGGTTTTTATCGAAATCCTTGAAATTAAAAAAGTTATTCCATATGGGGTCATATTCCCATAGTAAAGCATAGGGGTGAATTTTTCTGGAAAAAACTAATTTAATTTCGGGTCTTTCTTTAAAGTAAGGGTCCAGTTAACTTCATTCACGTAGATATAGTGGGAAACACTTGGTTTTTATAGAAATCCTTCATATGAAATAAGTGAATCGACATGCTATTACTTTCCCATAGTAAAGCATAGGGAGGATTCCCATAGTAAAGCATAGGGGTGAATTGTTCTGGGAAAAACTCACTTAATTTCCGTTATTTCTTTACAAAATCTGGTAGGTTTACTTGATTCACGCAGATATACTGGAAAACACTTCTATTTTATCGAAATCCTTGAAATTAAAAACGATATTCCACATGGTCACATTCCCATAGTAATGCATAGGGGTGAATTTTTCTGGAAAAAACTCACTTAATTTCCGTTATTTCTTTACAAAATCTGGCAGATTAACTTGATTCACGCAGATATACTGGGAAACACTTCTATTTTATCGAAATCCTTGTAATTAAAAACGATATTCCATATGTGGTCATATTCCCATAGTAAAGCATAGGGGTGAATTTTTCTGGAAAAACTTATTTAATTCCAGGTGTTTCTTTAAAAAAAGGGTCCAGTTAACTTCATTCACGTAGATATAGTTGGAAACACTTGGTTTTTATAGAAATGCTTCATATGAAATAAGTGAATCGACATGCACTTTCATTCCCATAGTAAAGCATAGGGAGGATTCCCATAGGAGCAATGGGAAATCAATTTTTTAATTAAACTTAATTTTGCTGAAAACTTGATGATAATATGTTAATATACCTATAAATAAGCTATATTACACGTTTAATTAGTTTTATAATCGAAATCCATGAGTATTATTCAAGATGAGATTAGTGTCAAAACTGGCAAAATCAAAGATTTTCGTTCTAAAATGCAGAAAATTCTACACTTTTTCTGAAGTCGATTTGTGTCCCATAGGAAAGCATTGAGGAAAATTCATTCTTCAACAACTCACTTAATTTCCAATATTTCTCTACAAAAATTAGCCAGTTAACGTATCTAACCAAGAATTAATAGAAAACACTTGGTTTTTATCGAAATCCTTGAAATTAAAAAAGTTATTCCATATGGGGTCATATTCCCATAGTAAAGCATAGGGGTGAATTTTTCTGGAAAAAACTAATTTAATTTCGGGTCTTTCTTTAAAGTAAGGGTCCAGTTAACTTCATTCACGTAGATATAGTGGGAAACACTTGGTTTTTATAGAAATCCTTCATATGAAATAAGTGAATCGACATGCTATTACTTTCCCATAGTAAAGCATAGGGAGGATTCCCATAGTAAAGCATAGGGGTGAATTGTTCTGGGAAAAACTCACTTAATTTCCGTTATTTCTTTACAAAATCTGGTAGATTTACTTCATTCACGCAGATATACTGGAAAACACTTCTATTTTATCGAAATCCTTGAAATTAAAAACGATATTCCACATGGTCACATTCCCATAGTAATGCATAGGGGTGAATTTTTCTGGAAAAAACTCACTTAATTTCCGTTATTTCTTTACAAAATCTGGCAGATTAACTTGATTCACGCAGATATACTGGGAAACACTTCTATTTTATCGAAATCCTTTTAATTAAAAACGATATTCCATATGTGGTCATATTCCCATAGTAAAGCATAGGGGTGAATTTTTCTGGAAAAACTTATTTAATTCCAGGTGTTTCTTTAAAAAAAGGGTCCAGTTAATTTCATTCACGTAGATATAGTGGGAAACACTTGGTTTTTGTAGAAATCCTTCATATGAAATAAGTGAATAGACATGCTATTACATTCCCATAGTAAAGCATAGGGAGGATTCCCATAGTAAAGCATAGGGGTGAATTGTTCTGGGAAAAACTCACTTAATTTCCGTTATTTCTTTACAAAATCTGGTAGATATACTTGATTCACGCAGGTATACTGGGAAACACTTCTATTTTATCGAAATCCTTGTAATTAAAAACGAAATTCCATATGTGGTCATATTCCCATAGTAAAGCATAGGGGTGAATTTTTCTGGAAAAACTTATTTAATTCCGTTCGTTTCTTTAAAAAAAGGGTCCAGTTAACTTCATTCACGTAGATATAGTGGGAAACACTTGGTTTTTATAGAAATCCTTCATATGAAATAAGTGAATCGACATGCTATTACTTTCCCATAGTAAAGCATAGGGAGGATTCCCATAGTAAAGCATAGGGGTGAATTGTTCTGGGAAAAACTCACTTAATTTCCGTTATTTCTTTACAAAATCTGGTAGATTTACTTCATTCACGCAGATATACTGGAAAACACTTCTATTTTATCGAAATCCTTGAAATTAAAAACGATATTCCACATGGTCACATTCCCATAGTAATGCATAGGGGTGAATTTTTCTGGAAAAAACTCACTTAATTTCCGTTATTTCTTTACAAAATCTGGCAGATTAACTTGATTCACGCAGATATACTGGGAAACACTTCTATTTTATCGAAATCCTTGTAATTAAAAACGATATTCCATATGTGGTCATATTCCCATAGTAAAGCATAGGGGTGAATTTTTCTGGAAAAACTTATTTAATTCCAGGTGTTTCTTTAAAAAAAGGGTCCAGTTAACTTCATTCACGTAGATATAGTTGGAAACACTTGGTTTTTATAGAAATGCTTCATATGAAATAAGTGAATCGACATGCACTTTCATTCCCATAGTAAAGCATAGGGAGGATTCCCATAGGAGCAATGGGAAATCAATTTTTTAATTAAACTTAATTTTGCTGAAAACTTGATGATAATATGTTAATATACCTATAAATAAGCTATATTACACGTTTAATTAGTTTTATAATCGAAATCCATGAGTATTATTCAAGATGAGATTAGTGTCAAAACTGGCAAAATCAAAGATTTTCGTTCTAAAATGCAGAAAATTCTACACTTTTTCTGAAGTCGATTTGTGTCCCATAGGAAAGCATTGAGGAAAATTCATTCTTCAACAACTCACTTAATTTCCAATATTTCTCTACAAAAATTAGCCAGTTAACGTATCTAACCAAGAATTAATAGAAAACACTTGGTTTTTATCGAAATCCTTGAAATTAAAAAAGTTATTCCATATGGGGTCATATTCCCATAGTAAAGCATAGGGGTGAATTTTTCTGGAAAAAACTAATTTAATTTCGGGTCTTTCTTTAAAGTAAGGGTCCAGTTAACTTCATTCACGTAGATATAGTGGGAAACACTTGGTTTTTGTAGAAATCCTTCATATGAAATAAGTGAATCGACATGCTATTACATTCCCATAGTAAAGCATAGGGAGGATTCCCATAGTAAAGCATAGGGGTGAATTGTTCTGGGAAAAACTCACTTAATTTCCGTTATTTCTTTACAAAATCTGGTAGATATTCTTGATTCACGCAGGTATACTGGGCAACACTTCTATTTTATCGAAATCATTGTAATTAAAAACGATATTCCATATGTGGTCATATTCCCATAGTAAAGCATAGGGGTGAATTTTTCTGGAAAAACTTATTTAATTCCGTTCGTTTCTTTAAAAAAAGGGTCCAGTTAACTTCATTCACGTAGATATAGTGGGAAACACTTGGTTTTTATAGAAATCCTTCATATGAAATAAGTGAATCGACATGCTATTACTTTCCCATAGTAAAGCATAGGGAGGATTCCCATAGTAAAGCATAGGGGTGAATTGTTCTGGGAAAAACTCACTTAATTTCCGTTATTTCTTTACAAAATCTGGTAGATTTACTTCATTCACGCAGATATACTGGAAAACACTTCTATTTTATCGAAATCCTTGAAATTAAAAACGATATTCCACATGGTCACATTCCCATAGTAATGCATAGGGGTGAATTTTTCTGGAAAAAACTCACTTAATTTCCGTTATTTCTTTACAAAATCTGGCAGATTAACTTGATTCACGCAGATATACTGGGAAACACTTCTATTTTATCGAAATCCTTGTAATTAAAAACGATATTCCATATGTGGTCATATTCCCATAGTAAAGCATAGGGGTGAATTTTTCTGGAAAAACTTATTTAATTCCAGGTGTTTCTTTAAAAAAAGGGTCCAGTTAACTTCATTCACGTAGATATAGTTGGAAACACTTGGTTTTTATAGAAATGCTTCATATGAAATAAGTGAATCGACATGCACTTTCATTCCCATAGTAAAGCATAGGGAGGATTCCCATAGGAGCAATGGGAAATCAATTTTTTAATTAAACTTAATTTTGCTGAAAACTTGATGATAATATGTTAATATACCTATAAATAAGCTATATTACACGTTTAATTAGTTTTATAATCGAAATCCATGAGTATTATTCAAGATGAGATTAGTGTCAAAACTGGCAAAATCAAAGATTTTCGTTCTAAAATGCAGAAAATTCTACACTTTTTCTGAAGTCGATTTGTGTCCCATAGGAAAGCATTGAGGAAAATTCATTCTTCAACAACTCACTTAATTTCCAATATTTCTCTACAAAAATTAGCCAGTTAACGTATCTAACCAAGAATTAATAGAAAACACTTGGTTTTTATCGAAATCCTTGAAATTAAAAAAGTTATTCCATATGGGGTCATATTCCCATAGTAAAGCATAGGGGTGAATTTTTCTGGAAAAAACTAATTTAATTTCGGGTCTTTCTTTAAAGTAAGGGTCCAGTTAACTTCATTCACGTAGATATAGTGGGAAACACTTGGTTTTTGTAGAAATCCTTCATATGAAATAAGTGAATCGACATGCTATTACTTTCCCATAGTAAAGCATAGGGAGGATTCCCATAGTAAAGCATAGGGGTGAATTGTTCTGGGAAAAACTCACTTAATTTCCGTTATTTCTTTACAAACTCTGGTAGATATACTTGATTCACGCAGGTATACTGGGAAACACTTCTATTTTATCGAAATCCTTGTAATTAAAAACGATATTCCATATGTGGTCATATTCCCATAGTAAAGCATAGGGGTGAATTTTTCTGGAAAAACTTATTTAATTCCGTTCGTTTCTTTAAAAAAAGGGTCCAGTTAACTTCATTCACGTAGATATAGTGGGAAACACTTGGTTTTTATAGAAATCCTTCATATGAAATAAGTGAATCGACATGCTATTACTTTCCCATAGTAAAGCATAGGGAGGATTCCCATAGTAAAGCATAGGGGTGAATTGTTCTGGGAAAAACTCACTTAATTTCCGTTATTTCTTTACAAAATCTGGTAGGTTTACTTGATTCACGCAGATATACTGGAAAACACTTCTATTTTATCGAAATCCTTGAAATTAAAAACGATATTCCACATGGTCACATTCCCATAGTAATGCATAGGGGTGAATTTTTCTGGAAAAAACTCACTTAATTTCCGTTATTTCTTTACAAAATCTGGCAGATTAACTTGATTCACGCAGATATACTGGGAAACACTTCTATTTTATCGAAATCCTTGTAATTAAAAACGATATTCCATATGTGGTCATATTCCCATAGTAAAGCATAGGGGTGAATTTTTCTGGAAAAACTTATTTAATTCCAGGTGTTTCTTTAAAAAAAGGGTCCAGTTAACTTCATTCACGTAGATATAGTTGGAAACACTTGGTTTTTATAGAAATGCTTCATATGAAATAAGTGAATCGACATGCACTTTCATTCCCATAGTAAAGCATAGGGAGGATTCCCATAGGAGCAATGGGAAATCAATTTTTTAATTAAACTTAATTTTGCTGAAAACTTGATGATAATATGTTAATATACCTATAAATAAGCTATATTACACGTTTAATTAGTTTTATAATCGAAATCCATGAGTATTATTCAAGATGAGATTAGTGTCAAAACTGGCAAAATCAAAGATTTTCGTTCTAAAATGCAGAAAATTCTACACTTTTTCTGAAGTCGATTTGTGTCCCATAGGAAAGCATTGAGGAAAATTCATTCTTCAACAACTCACTTAATTTCCAATATTTCTCTACAAAAATTAGCCAGTTAACGTATCTAACCAAGAATTAATAGAAAACACTTGGTTTTTATCGAAATCCTTGAAATTAAAAAAGTTATTCCATATGGGGTCATATTCCCATAGTAAAGCATAGGGGTGAATTTTTCTGGAAAAAACTAATTTAATTTCGGGTCTTTCTTTAAAGTAAGGGTCCAGTTAACTTCATTCACGTAGATATAGTGGGAAACACTTGGTTTTTATAGAAATCCTTCATATGAAATAAGTGAATCGACATGCTATTACTTTCCCATAGTAAAGCATAGGGAGGATTCCCATAGTAAAGCATAGGGGTGAATTGTTCTGGGAAAAACTCACTTAATTTCCGTTATTTCTTTACAAAATCTGGTAGATTTACTTCATTCACGCAGATATACTGGAAAACACTTCTATTTTATCGAAATCCTTGAAATTAAAAACGATATTCCACATGGTCACATTCCCATAGTAATGCATAGGGGTGAATTTTTCTGGAAAAAACTCACTTAATTTCCGTTATTTCTTTACAAAATCTGGCAGATTAACTTGATTCACGCAGATATACTGGGAAACACTTCTATTTTATCGAAATCCTTTTAATTAAAAACGATATTCCATATGTGGTCATATTCCCATAGTAAAGCATAGGGGTGAATTTTTCTGGAAAAACTTATTTAATTCCAGGTGTTTCTTTAAAAAAAGGGTCCAGTTAATTTCATTCACGTAGATATAGTGGGAAACACTTGGTTTTTGTAGAAATCCTTCATATGAAATAAGTGAATCGACATGCTATTACATTCCCATAGTAAAGCATAGGGAGGATTCCCATAGTAAAGCATAGGGGTGAATTGTTCTGGGAAAAACTCACTTAATTTCCGTTATTTCTTTACAAAATCTGGTAGATTTACTTCATTCACGCAGATATACTGGAAAACACTTCTATTTTATCGAAATCCTTGAAATTAAAAACGATATTCCACATGGTCACATTCCCATAGTAATGCATAGGGGTGAATTTTTCTGGAAAAAACTCACTTAATTTCCGTTATTTCTTTACAAAATCTGGCAGATTAACTTGATTCACGCAGATATACTGGGAAACACTTCTATTTTATCGAAATCCTTGTAATTAAAAACGATATTCCATATGTGGTCATATTCCCATAGTAAAGCATAGGGGTGAATTTTTCTGGAAAAACTTATTTAATTCCAGGTGTTTCTTTAAAAAAAGGGTCCAGTTAACTTCATTCACGTAGATATAGTTGGAAACACTTGGTTTTTATAGAAATGCTTCATATGAAATAAGTGAATCGACATGCACTTTCATTCCCATAGTAAAGCATAGGGAGGATTCCCATAGGAGCAATGGGAAATCAATTTTTTAATTAAACTTAATTTTGCTGAAAACTTGATGATAATATGTTAATATACCTATAAATAAGCTATATTACACGTTTAATTAGTTTTATAATCGAAATCCATGAGTATTATTCAAGATGAGATTAGTGTCAAAACTGGCAAAATCAAAGATTTTCGTTCTAAAATGCAGAAAATTCTACACTTTTTCTGAAGTCGATTTGTGTCCCATAGGAAAGCATTGAGGAAAATTCATTCTTCAACAACTCACTTAATTTCCAATATTTCTCTACAAAAATTAGCCAGTTAACGTATCTAACCAAGAATTAATAGAAAACACTTGGTTTTTATCGAAATCCTTGAAATTAAAAAAGGTATTCCATATGGGGTCATATTCCCATAGTAAAGCATAGGGGTGAATTTTTCTGGAAAAAACTAATTTAATTTCGGGTCTTTCTTTAAAGTAAGGGTCCAGTTAACTTCATTCACGTAGATATAGTGGGAAACACTTGGTTTTTGTAGAAATCCTTCATATGAAATAAGTGAATCGACATGCTATTACTTTCCCATAGTAAAGCATAGGGAGGATTCCCATAGTAAAGCATAGGGGTGAATTGTTCTGGGAAAAACTCACTTAATTTCCGTTATTTCTTTACAAACTCTGGTAGATATACTTGATTCACGCAGGTATACTGGGAAACACTTCTATTTTATCGAAATCCTTGTAATTAAAAACGATATTCCATATGTGGTCATATTCCCATAGTAAAGCATAGGGGTGAATTTTTCTGGAAAAACTTATTTAATTCCGTTCGTTTCTTTAAAAAAAGGGTCCAGTTAACTTCATTCACGTAGATATAGTGGGAAACACTTGGTTTTTATAGAAATCCTTCATATGAAATAAGTGAATCGACATGCTATTACTTTCCCATAGTAAAGCATAGGGAGGATTCCCATAGTAAAGCATAGGGGTGAATTGTTCTGGGAAAAACTCACTTAATTTCCGTTATTTCTTTACAAAATCTGGTAGATTTACTTCATTCACGCAGATATACTGGAAAACACTTCTATTTTATCGAAATCCTTGAAATTAAAAACGATATTCCACATGGTCACATTCCCATAGTAATGCATAGGGGTGAATTTTTCTGGAAAAAACTCACTTAATTTCCGTTATTTCTTTACAAAATCTGGCAGATTAACTTGATTCACGCAGATATACTGGGAAACACTTCTATTTTATCGAAATCCTTGTAATTAAAAACGATATTCCATATGTGGTCATATTCCCATAGTAAAGCATAGGGGTGAATTTTTCTGGAAAAACTTATTTAATTCCAGGTGTTTCTTTAAAAAAAGGGTCCAGTTAACTTCATTCACGTAGATATAGTTGGAAACACTTGGTTTTTATAGAAATGCTTCATATGAAATAAGTGAATCGACATGCACTTTCATTCCCATAGTAAAGCATAGGGAGGATTCCCATAGGAGCAATGGGAAATCAATTTTTTAATTAAACTTAATTTTGCTGAAAACTTGATGATAATATGTTAATATACCTATAAATAAGCTATATTACACGTTTAATTAGTTTTATAATCGAAATCCATGAGTATTATTCAAGATGAGATTAGTGTCAAAACTGGCAAAATCAAAGATTTTCGTTCTAAAATGCAGAAAATTCTACACTTTTTCTGAAGTCGATTTGTGTCCCATAGGAAAGCATTGAGGAAAATTCATTCTTCAACAACTCACTTAATTTCCAATATTTCTCTACAAAAATTAGCCAGTTAACGTATCTAACCAAGAATTAATAGAAAACACTTGGTTTTTATCGAAATCCTTGAAATTAAAAAAGTTATTCCATATGGGGTCATATTCCCATAGTAAAGCATAGGGGTGAATTTTTCTGGAAAAAACTAATTTAATTTCGGGTCTTTCTTTAAAGTAAGGGTCCAGTTAACTTCATTCACGTAGATATAGTGGGAAACACTTGGTTTTTATAGAAATCCTTCATATGAAATAAGTGAATCGACATGCTATTACTTTCCCATAGTAAAGCATAGGGAGGATTCCCATAGTAAAGCATAGGGGTGAATTGTTCTGGGAAAAACTCACTTAATTTCCGTTATTTCTTTACAAAATCTGGTAGATTTACTTCATTCACGCAGATATACTGGAAAACACTTCTATTTTATCGAAATCCTTGAAATTAAAAACGATATTCCACATGGTCACATTCCCATAGTAATGCATAGGGGTGAATTTTTCTGGAAAAAACTCACTTAATTTCCGTTATTTCTTTACAAAATCTGGCAGATTAACTTGATTCACGCAGATATACTGGGAAACACTTCTATTTTATCGAAATCCTTTTAATTAAAAACGATATTCCATATGTGGTCATATTCCCATAGTAAAGCATAGGGGTGAATTTTTCTGGAAAAACTTATTTAATTCCAGGTGTTTCTTTAAAAAAAGGGTCCAGTTAATTTCATTCACGTAGATATAGTGGGAAACACTTGGTTTTTGTAGAAATCCTTCATATGAAATAAGTGAATAGACATGCTATTACATTCCCATAGTAAAGCATAGGGAGGATTCCCATAGTAAAGCATAGGGGTGAATTGTTCTGGGAAAAACTCACTTAATTTCCGTTATTTCTTTACAAAATCTGGTAGATATACTTGATTCACGCAGGTATACTGGGAAACACTTCTATTTTATCGAAATCCTTGTAATTAAAAACGATATTCCATATGTGGTCATATTCCCATAGTAAAGCATAGGGGTGAATTTTTCTGGAAAAACTTATTTAATTCCGTTCGTTTCTTTAAAAAAAGGGTCCAGTTAACTTCATTCACGTAGATATAGTGGGAAACACTTGGTTTTTATAGAAATCCTTCATATGAAATAAGTGAATCGACATGCTATTAATTTCCCATAGTAAAGCATAGGGAGGATTCCCATAGTAAAGCATAGGGGTGAATTGTTCTGGGAAAAACTCACTTAATTTCCGTTATTTCTTTACAAAATCTGGTAGATTTACTTCATTCACGCAGATATACTGGAAAACACTTCTATTTTATCGAAATCCTTGAAATTAAAAACGATATTCCACATGGTCACATTCCCATAGTAATGCATAGGGGTGAATTTTTCGGGAAAAAACTCACTTAATTTCCGTTATTTCTTTACAAAATCTGGCAGATTAACTTGATTCACGCAGATATACTGGGAAACACTTCTATTTTATCGAAATCCTTGTAATTGAAAACGATATTCCATATGTGGTCATATTCCCCTAGTAAAGCATAGGGGTGAATTTTTCTGGAAAAACTTATTTAATTCCAGGTGTTTCTTTAAAAAAAGGGTCCAGTTAACTTCATTCACGTAGATATAGTTGGAAACACTTGGTTTTTATAGAAATGCTTCATATGAAATAAGTGAATCGACATGCACTTTCATTCCCATAGTAAAGCATAGGGAGGATTCCCGTAGGAGCAATGGGAAATCAATTTTTTAATTAAACTTAATTTTGCTGAAAACTTGATGATAATATGTTAATATACCTATAAATAAGCTATATTACACGTTTAATTAGTTTTATAATCGAAATCCATGAGTATTATTCAAGATGAGATTAGTGTCAAAACTGGCAAAATCAAAGATTTTCGTTCTAAAATGCAGAAAATTCTACACTTTTTCTGAAGTCGATTTGTGTCCCATAGGAAAGCATTGAGGAAAATTCATTCTTCAACAACTCACTTAATTTCCAATATTTCTCTACAAAAATTAGCCAGTTAACGTATCTAACCAAGAATTAATAGAAAACACTTGGTTTTTATCGAAATCCTTGAAATTAAAAAAGGTATTCCATATGGGGTCATATTCCCATAGTAAAGCATAGGGGTGAATTTTTCTGGAAAAAACTAATTTAATTTCGGGTCTTTCTTTAAAGTAAGGGTCCAGTTAACTTCATTCACGTAGATATAGTGGGAAACACTTGGTTTTTGTAGAAATCCTTCATATGAAATAAGTGAATCGACATGCTATTACTTTCCCATAGTAAAGCATAGGGAGGATTCCCATAGTAAAGCATAGGGGTGAATTGTTCTGGGAAAAACTCACTTAATTTCCGTTATTTCTTTACAAACTCTGGTAGATATACTTGATTCACGCAGGTATACTGGGAAACACTTCTATTTTATCGAAATCCTTGTAATTAAAAACGATATTCCATATGTGGTCATATTCCCATAGTAAAGCATAGGGGTGAATTTTTCTGGAAAAACTTATTTAATTCCGTTCGTTTCTTTAAAAAAAGGGTCCAGTTAACTTCATTCACGTAGATATAGTGGGAAACACTTGGTTTTTATAGAAATCCTTCATATGAAATAAGTGAATCGACATGCTATTACTTTCCCATAGTAAAGCATAGGGAGGATTCCCATAGTAAAGCATAGGGGTGAATTGTTCTGGGAAAAACTCACTTAATTTCCGTTATTTCTTTACAAAATCTGGTAGGTTTACTTGATTCACGCAGATATACTGGAAAACACTTCTATTTTATCGAAATCCTTGAAATTAAAAACGATATTCCACATGGTCACATTCCCATAGTAATGCATAGGGGTGAATTTTTCTGGAAAAAACTCACTTAATTTCCGTTATTTCTTTACAAAATCTGGCAGATTAACTTGATTCACGCAGATATACTGGGAAACACTTCTATTTTATCGAAATCCTTGTAATTAAAAACGATATTCCATATGTGGTCATATTCCCATAGTAAAGCATAGGGGTGAATTTTTCTGGAAAAACTTATTTAATTCCAGGTGTTTCTTTAAAAAAAGGGTCCAGTTAACTTCATTCACGTAGATATAGTTGGAAACACTTGGTTTTTATAGAAATGCTTCATATGAAATAAGTGAATCGACATGCACTTTCATTCCCATAGTAAAGCATAGGGAGGATTCCCATAGGAGCAATGGGAAATCAATTTTTTAATTAAACTTAATTTTGCTGAAAACTTGATGATAATATGTTAATATACCTATAAATAAGCTATATTACACGTTTAATTAGTTTTATAATCGAAATCCATGAGTATTATTCAAGATGAGATTAGTGTCAAAACTGGCAAAATCAAAGATTTTCGTTCTAAAATGCAGAAAATTCTACACTTTTTCTGAAGTCGATTTGTGTCCCATAGGAAAGCATTGAGGAAAATTCATTCTTCAACAACTCACTTAATTTCCAATATTTCTCTACAAAAATTAGCCAGTTAACGTATCTAACCAAGAATTAATAGAAAACACTTGGTTTTTATCGAAATCCTTGAAATTAAAAAAGTTATTCCATATGGGGTCATATTCCCATAGTAAAGCATAGGGGTGAATTTTTCTGGAAAAAACTAATTTAATTTCGGGTCTTTCTTTAAAGTAAGGGTCCAGTTAACTTCATTCACGTAGATATAGTGGGAAACACTTGGTTTTTGTAGAAATCCTTCATATGAAATAAGTGAATCGACATGCTATTACATTCCCATAGTAAAGCATAGGGAGGATTCCCATAGTAAAGCATAGGGGTGAATTGTTCTGGGAAAAACTCACTTAATTTCCGTTATTTCTTTACAAAATCTGGTAGATATTCTTGATTCACGCAGGTATACTGGGCAACACTTCTATTTTATCGAAATCATTGTAATTAAAAACGATATTCCATATGTGGTCATATTCCCATAGTAAAGCATAGGGGTGAATTTTTCTGGAAAAACTTATTTAATTCCGTTCGTTTCTTTAAAAAAAGGGTCCAGTTAACTTCATTCACGTAGATATAGTGGGAAACACTTGGTTTTTATAGAAATCCTTCATATGAAATAAGTGAATCGACATGCTATTACTTTCCCATAGTAAAGCATAGGGAGGATTCCCATAGTAAAGCATAGGGGTGAATTGTTCTGGGAAAAACTCACTTAATTTCCGTTATTTCTTTACAAAATCTGGTAGATTTACTTCATTCACGCAGATATACTGGAAAACACTTCTATTTTATCGAAATCCTTGAAATTAAAAACGATATTCCACATGGTCACATTCCCATAGTAATGCATAGGGGTGAATTTTTCTGGAAAAAACTCACTTAATTTCCGTTATTTCTTTACAAAATCTGGCAGATTAACTTGATTCACGCAGATATACTGGGAAACACTTCTATTTTATCGAAATCCTTGTAATTAAAAACGATATTCCATATGTGGTCATATTCCCATAGTAAAGCATAGGGGTGAATTTTTCTGGAAAAACTTATTTAATTCCAGGTGTTTCTTTAAAAAAAGGGTCCAGTTAACTTCATTCACGTAGATATAGTTGGAAACACTTGGTTTTTATAGAAATGCTTCATATGAAATAAGTGAATCGACATGCACTTTCATTCCCATAGTAAAGCATAGGGAGGATTCCCATAGGAGCAATGGGAAATCAATTTTTTAATTAAACTTAATTTTGCTGAAAACTTGATGATAATATGTTAATATACCTATAAATAAGCTATATTACACGTTTAATTAGTTTTATAATCGAAATCCATGAGTATTATTCAAGATGAGATTAGTGTCAAAACTGGCAAAATCAAAGATTTTCGTTCTAAAATGCAGAAAATTCTACACTTTTTCTGAAGTCGATTTGTGTCCCATAGGAAAGCATTGAGGAAAATTCATTCTTCAACAACTCACTTAATTTCCAATATTTCTCTACAAAAATTAGCCAGTTAACGTATCTAACCAAGAATTAATAGAAAACACTTGGTTTTTATCGAAATCCTTGAAATTAAAAAAGTTATTCCATATGGGGTCATATTCCCATAGTAAAGCATAGGGGTGAATTTTTCTGGAAAAAACTAATTTAATTTCGGGTCTTTCTTTAAAGTAAGGGTCCAGTTAACTTCATTCACGTAGATATAGTGGGAAACACTTGGTTTTTGTAGAAATCCTTCATATGAAATAAGTGAATCGACATGCTATTACTTTCCCATAGTAAAGCATAGGGAGGATTCCCATAGTAAAGCATAGGGGTGAATTGTTCTGGGAAAAACTCACTTAATTTCCGTTATTTCTTTACAAACTCTGGTAGATATACTTGATTCACGCAGGTATACTGGGAAACACTTCTATTTTATCGAAATCCTTGTAATTAAAAACGATATTCCATATGTGGTCATATTCCCATAGTAAAGCATAGGGGTGAATTTTTCTGGAAAAACTTATTTAATTCCGTTCGTTTCTTTAAAAAAAGGGTCCAGTTAACTTCATTCACGTAGATATAGTGGGAAACACTTGGTTTTTATAGAAATCCTTCATATGAAATAAGTGAATCGACATGCTATTACTTTCCCATAGTAAAGCATAGGGAGGATTCCCATAGTAAAGCATAGGGGTGAATTGTTCTGGGAAAAACTCACTTAATTTCCGTTATTTCTTTACAAAATCTGGTAGGTTTACTTGATTCACGCAGATATACTGGAAAACACTTCTATTTTATCGAAATCCTTGAAATTAAAAACGATATTCCACATGGTCACATTCCCATAGTAATGCATAGGGGTGAATTTTTCTGGAAAAAACTCACTTAATTTCCGTTATTTCTTTACAAAATCTGGCAGATTAACTTGATTCACGCAGATATACTGGGAAACACTTCTATTTTATCGAAATCCTTGTAATTAAAAACGATATTCCATATGTGGTCATATTCCCATAGTAAAGCATAGGGGTGAATTTTTCTGGAAAAACTTATTTAATTCCAGGTGTTTCTTTAAAAAAAGGGTCCAGTTAACTTCATTCACGTAGATATAGTTGGAAACACTTGGTTTTTATAGAAATGCTTCATATGAAATAAGTGAATCGACATGCACTTTCATTCCCATAGTAAAGCATAGGGAGGATTCCCATAGGAGCAATGGGAAATCAATTTTTTAATTAAACTTAATTTTGCTGAAAACTTGATGATAATATGTTAATATACCTATAAATAAGCTATATTACACGTTTAATTAGTTTTATAATCGAAATCCATGAGTATTATTCAAGATGAGATTAGTGTCAAAACTGGCAAAATCAAAGATTTTCGTTCTAAAATGCAGAAAATTCTACACTTTTTCTGAAGTCGATTTGTGTCCCATAGGAAAGCATTGAGGAAAATTCATTCTTCAACAACTCACTTAATTTCCAATATTTCTCTACAAAAATTAGCCAGTTAACGTATCTAACCAAGAATTAATAGAAAACACTTGGATTTTATCGAAATCCTTGAAATTAAAAAAGTTATTCCATATGGGGTCATATTCCCATAGTAAAGCATAGGGGTGAATTTTTCTGGAAAAAACTAATTTAATTTCGGGTCTTTCTTTAAAGTAAGGGTCCAGTTAACTTCATTCACGTAGATATAGTGGGAAACACTTGGTTTTTATAGAAATCCTTCATATGAAATAAGTGAATCGACATGCTATTACTTTCCCATAGTAAAGCATAGGGAGGATTCCCATAGTAAAGCATAGGGGTGAATTGTTCTGGGAAAAACTCACTTAATTTCCGTTATTTCTTTACAAAATCTGGTAGATTTACTTCATTCACGCAGATATACTGGAAAACACTTCTATTTTATCGAAATCCTTGAAATTAAAAACGATATTCCACATGGTCACATTCCCATAGTAATGCATAGGGGTGAATTTTTCTGGAAAAAACTCACTTAATTTCCGTTATTTCTTTACAAAATCTGGCAGATTAACTTGATTCACGCAGATATACTGGGAAACACTTCTATTTTATCGAAATCCTTTTAATTAAAAACGATATTCCATATGTGGTCATATTCCCATAGTAAAGCATAGGGGTGAATTTTTCTGGAAAAACTTATTTAATTCCAGGTGTTTCTTTAAAAAAAGGGTCCAGTTAATTTCATTCACGTAGATATAGTGGGAAACACTTGGTTTTTGTAGAAATCCTTCATATGAAATAAGTGAATCGACATGCTATTACATTCCCATAGTAAAGCATAGGGAGGATTCCCATAGTAAAGCATAGGGGTGAATTGTTCTGGGAAAAACTCACTTAATTTCCGTTATTTCTTTACAAAATCTGGTAGATTTACTTCATTCACGCAGATATACTGGAAAACACTTCTATTTTATCGAAATCCTTGAAATTAAAAACGATATTCCACATGGTCACATTCCCATAGTAATGCATAGGGGTGAATTTTTCTGGAAAAAACTCACTTAATTTCCGTTATTTCTTTACAAAATCTGGCAGATTAACTTGATTCACGCAGATATACTGGGAAACACTTCTATTTTATCGAAATCCTTGTAATTAAAAACGATATTCCATATGTGGTCATATTCCCATAGTAAAGCATAGGGGTGAATTTTTCTGGAAAAACTTATTTAATTCCAGGTGTTTCTTTAAAAAAAGGGTCCAGTTAACTTCATTCACGTAGATATAGTTGGAAACACTTGGTTTTTATAGAAATGCTTCATATGAAATAAGTGAATCGACATGCACTTTCATTCCCATAGTAAAGCATAGGGAGGATTCCCATAGGAGCAATGGGAAATCAATTTTTTAATTAAACTTAATTTTGCTGAAAACTTGATGATAATATGTTAATATACCTATAAATAAGCTATATTACACGTTTAATTAGTTTTATAATCGAAATCCATGAGTATTATTCAAGATGAGATTAGTGTCAAAACTGGCAAAATCAAAGATTTTCGTTCTAAAATGCAGAAAATTCTACACTTTTTCTGAAGTCGATTTGTGTCCCATAGGAAAGCATTGAGGAAAATTCATTCTTCAACAACTCACTTAATTTCCAATATTTCTCTACAAAAATTAGCCAGTTAACGTATCTAACCAAGAATTAATAGAAAACACTTGGTTTTTATCGAAATCCTTGAAATTAAAAAAGGTATTCCATATGGGGTCATATTCCCATAGTAAAGCATAGGGGTGAATTTTTCTGGAAAAAACTAATTTAATTTCGGGTCTTTCTTTAAAGTAAGGGTCCAGTTAACTTCATTCACGTAGATATAGTGGGAAACACTTGGTTTTTGTAGAAATCCTTCATATGAAATAAGTGAATCGACATGCTATTACTTTCCCATAGTAAAGCATAGGGAGGATTCCCATAGTAAAGCATAGGGGTGAATTGTTCTGGGAAAAACTCACTTAATTTCCGTTATTTCTTTACAAACTCTGGTAGATATACTTGATTCACGCAGGTATACTGGGAAACACTTCTATTTTATCGAAATCCTTGTAATTAAAAACGATATTCCATATGTGGTCATATTCCCATAGTAAAGCATAGGGGTGAATTTTTCTGGAAAAACTTATTTAATTCCGTTCGTTTCTTTAAAAAAAGGGTCCAGTTAACTTCATTCACGTAGATATAGTGGGAAACACTTGGTTTTTATAGAAATCCTTCATATGAAATAAGTGAATCGACATGCTATTACTTTCCCATAGTAAAGCATAGGGAGGATTCCCATAGTAAAGCATAGGGGTGAATTGTTCTGGGAAAAACTCACTTAATTTCCGTTATTTCTTTACAAAATCTGGTAGATTTACTTCATTCACGCAGATATACTGGAAAACACTTCTATTTTATCGAAATCCTTGAAATTAAAAACGATATTCCACATGGTCACATTCCCATAGTAATGCATAGGGGTGAATTTTTCTGGAAAAAACTCACTTAATTTCCGTTATTTCTTTACAAAATCTGGCAGATTAACTTGATTCACGCAGATATACTGGGAAACACTTCTATTTTATCGAAATCCTTTTAATTAAAAACGATATTCCATATGTGGTCATATTCCCATAGTAAAGCATAGGGGTGAATTTTTCTGGAAAAACTTATTTAATTCCAGGTGTTTCTTTAAAAAAAGGGTCCAGTTAATTTCATTCACGTAGATATAGTGGGAAACACTTGGTTTTTGTAGAAATCCTTCATATGAAATAAGTGAATAGACATGCTATTACATTCCCATAGTAAAGCATAGGGAGGATTCCCATAGTAAAGCATAGGGGTGAATTGTTCTGGGAAAAACTCACTTAATTTCCGTTATTTCTTTACAAAATCTGGTAGATATACTTGATTCACGCAGGTATACTGGGAAACACTTCTATTTTATCGAAATCCTTGTAATTAAAAACGATATTCCATATGTGGTCATATTCCCATAGTAAAGCATAGGGGTGAATTTTTCTGGAAAAACTTATTTAATTCCGTTCGTTTCTTTAAAAAAAGGGTCCAGTTAACTTCATTCACGTAGATATAGTGGGAAACACTTGGTTTTTATAGAAATCCTTCATATGAAATAAGTGAATCGACATGCTATTAATTTCCCATAGTAAAGCATAGGGAGGATTCCCATAGTAAAGCATAGGGGTGAATTGTTCTGGGAAAAACTCACTTAATTTCCGTTATTTCTTTACAAAATCTGGTAGATTTACTTCATTCACGCAGATATACTGGAAAACACTTCTATTTTATCGAAATCCTTGAAATTAAAAACGATATTCCACATGGTCACATTCCCATAGTAATGCATAGGGGTGAATTTTTCGGGAAAAAACTCACTTAATTTCCGTTATTTCTTTACAAAATCTGGCAGATTAACTTGATTCACGCAGATATACTGGGAAACACTTCTATTTTATCGAAATCCTTGTAATTAAAAACGATATTCCATATGTGGTCATATTCCCATAGTAAAGCATAGGGGTGAATTTTTCTGGAAAAACTTATTTAATTCCAGGTGTTTCTTTAAAAAAAGGGTCCAGTTAACTTCATTCACGTAGATATAGTTGGAAACACTTGGTTTTTATAGAAATGCTTCATATGAAATAAGTGAATCGACATGCACTTTCATTCCCATAGTAAAGCATAGGGAGGATTCCCGTAGGAGCAATGGGAAATCAATTTTTTAATTAAACTTAATTTTGCTGAAAACTTGATGATAATATGTTAATATACCTATAAATAAGCTATATTACACGTTTAATTAGTTTTATAATCGAAATCCATGAGTATTATTCAAGATGAGATTAGTGTCAAAACTGGCAAAATCAAAGATTTTCGTTCTAAAATGCAGAAAATTCTACACTTTTTCTGAAGTCGATTTGTGTCCCATAGGAAAGCATTGAGGAAAATTCATTCTTCAACAACTCACTTAATTTCCAATATTTCTCTACAAAAATTAGCCAGTTAACGTATCTAACCAAGAATTAATAGAAAACACTTGGTTTTTATCGAAATCCTTGAAATTAAAAAAGGTATTCCATATGGGGTCATATTCCCATAGTAAAGCATAGGGGTGAATTTTTCTGGAAAAAACTAATTTAATTTCGGGTCTTTCTTTAAAGTAAGGGTCCAGTTAACTTCATTCACGTAGATATAGTGGGAAACACTTGGTTTTTGTAGAAATCCTTCATATGAAATAAGTGAATCGACATGCTATTACTTTCCCATAGTAAAGCATAGGGAGGATTCCCATAGTAAAGCATAGGGGTGAATTGTTCTGGGAAAAACTCACTTAATTTCCGTTATTTCTTTACAAACTCTGGTAGATATACTTGATTCACGCAGGTATACTGGGAAACACTTCTATTTTATCGAAATCCTTGTAATTAAAAACGATATTCCATATGTGGTCATATTCCCATAGTAAAGCATAGGGGTGAATTTTTCTGGAAAAACTTATTTAATTCCGTTCGTTTCTTTAAAAAAAGGGTCCAGTTAACTTCATTCACGTAGATATAGTGGGAAACACTTGGTTTTTATAGAAATCCTTCATATGAAATAAGTGAATCGACATGCTATTACTTTCCCATAGTAAAGCATAGGGAGGATTCCCATAGTAAAGCATAGGGGTGAATTGTTCTGGGAAAAACTCACTTAATTTCCGTTATTTCTTTACAAAATCTGGTAGGTTTACTTGATTCACGCAGATATACTGGAAAACACTTCTATTTTATCGAAATCCTTGAAATTAAAAACGATATTCCACATGGTCACATTCCCATAGTAATGCATAGGGGTGAATTTTTCTGGAAAAAACTCACTTAATTTCCGTTATTTCTTTACAAAATCTGGCAGATTAACTTGATTCACGCAGATATACTGGGAAACACTTCTATTTTATCGAAATCCTTGTAATTAAAAACGATATTCCATATGTGGTCATATTCCCATAGTAAAGCATAGGGGTGAATTTTTCTGGAAAAACTTATTTAATTCCAGGTGTTTCTTTAAAAAAAGGGTCCAGTTAACTTCATTCACGTAGATATAGTTGGAAACACTTGGTTTTTATAGAAATGCTTCATATGAAATAAGTGAATCGACATGCACTTTCATTCCCATAGTAAAGCATAGGGAGGATTCCCATAGGAGCAATGGGAAATCAATTTTTTAATTAAACTTAATTTTGCTGAAAACTTGATGATAATATGTTAATATACCTATAAATAAGCTATATTACACGTTTAATTAGTTTTATAATCGAAATCCATGAGTATTATTCAAGATGAGATTAGTGTCAAAACTGGCAAAATCAAAGATTTTCGTTCTAAAATGCAGAAAATTCTACACTTTTTCTGAAGTCGATTTGTGTCCCATAGGAAAGCATTGAGGAAAATTCATTCTTCAACAACTCACTTAATTTCCAATATTTCTCTACAAAAATTAGCCAGTTAACGTATCTAACCAAGAATTAATAGAAAACACTTGGTTTTTATCGAAATCCTTGAAATTAAAAAAGTTATTCCATATGGGGTCATATTCCCATAGTAAAGCATAGGGGTGAATTTTTCTGGAAAAAACTAATTTAATTTCGGGTCTTTCTTTAAAGTAAGGGTCCAGTTAACTTCATTCACGTAGATATAGTGGGAAACACTTGGTTTTTATAGAAATCCTTCATATGAAATAAGTGAATCGACATGCTATTACTTTCCCATAGTAAAGCATAGGGAGGATTCCCATAGTAAAGCATAGGGGTGAATTGTTCTGGGAAAAACTCACTTAATTTCCGTTATTTCTTTACAAAATCTGGTAGGTTTACTTGATTCACGCAGATATACTGGAAAACACTTCTATTTTATCGAAATCCTTGAAATTAAAAACGATATTCCACATGGTCACATTCCCATAGTAATGCATAGGGGTGAATTTTTCTGGAAAAAACTCACTTAATTTCCGTTATTTCTTTACAAAATCTGGCAGATTAACTTGATTCACGCAGATATACTGGGAAACACTTCTATTTTATCGAAATCCTTGTAATTAAAAACGATATTCCATATGTGGTCATATTCCCATAGTAAAGCATAGGGGTGAATTTTTCTGGAAAAACTTATTTAATTCCAGGTGTTTCTTTAAAAAAAGGGTCCAGTTAACTTCATTCACGTAGATATAGTTGGAAACACTTGGTTTTTATAGAAATGCTTCATATGAAATAAGTGAATCGACATGCACTTTCATTCCCATAGTAAAGCATAGGGAGGATTCCCATAGGAGCAATGGGAAATCAATTTTTTAATTAAACTTAATTTTGCTGAAAACTTGATGATAATATGTTAATATACCTATAAATAAGCTATATTACACGTTTAATTAGTTTTATAATCGAAATCCATGAGTATTATTCAAGATGAGATTAGTGTCAAAACTGGCAAAATCAAAGATTTTCGTTCTAAAATGCAGAAAATTCTACACTTTTTCTGAAGTCGATTTGTGTCCCATAGGAAAGCATTGAGGAAAATTCATTCTTCAACAACTCACTTAATTTCCAATATTTCTCTACAAAAATTAGCCAGTTAACGTATCTAACCAAGAATTAATAGAAAACACTTGGTTTTTATCGAAATCCTTGAAATTAAAA